>NC_061532.1:575000-875000 GCF_022379125.1 Scophthalmus maximus
CAAACCTTCAGTGTGCCACTACTCACTGGGGAAACGTAAAGTCTGCTCTCATGAGTATAGCTGTGGGCAGGAGACATCAAGGCTACTCCCGATCAGTCCCCATCTATCTGTACCTAGAGATTTTGGGCCCTTTGAAAGCATATAATATTGGGTGCCATGAAAACACAAATTGACTATAGCAATATTTATAACGTTTACTTTTTCAGATGGTTCACTTCATTCTGCTCACATCCCCACTTGGGGCTTGAAAGAGCAGCAGCTTGATCACCATTCGTACCTCCCCCGCCCACTGATGGTGCATTCAAGACAACTTGGAAAAATGTAATTTGACTTATTAGAAATGAATTAAACGGTTGCCCAACTTGGGATAACGGTAGCAAAAGTGCAGGGGACAGAGGGAACAAATGTGGGAAGTGCGTGGGACATGTCCCCCGTGTCCGCTATGACCCTGGATATCCTGACTTCTACGACAGCAACATTTCTACTGACAGTCCACCATCTGCTCTGCCTGTAGGACACCGACTGGAAGATTCTAGTCCGCACCGTGCTCAAAACGGTATCTACGCAAGACTGAACCATGCAGTAAATAGAGAGGCGTTAAATATGAAGGCTATACTGATAATTTTGCCAAAAATGGAAAACAAACCACAAGTTTGTTTCATTTGTAACAGAAGATGTTAGATGTTGAGAGGAGAGAGGGAGAGACAGAGAGAGACAGAGAGAAAGAGAGAGGTAGGCAGCAGATGTATAACTGCTGCTTTAATCTCTATCAGACAAATTTTTATAATTACAAAAATAATACTGATTGGTGTTTGTATACATAAGACTAATAATGGAAATAAGATGAGATTCAACTTTATCATCATTTCAAAGAAGGGTTGAGGTTGGTGCAAAGAAGCAGTAAAGTGCAGTGATATATATATATATATGGTGGAAATAACACTTGAATAGACCTAACGTTAACTTTAAAAATTTCCCTGATGAATTTAAGGTGGGAGTGACGTTAATTCTCTAGCTAACTATTGATTAGCGAACAATGCTACTACTGTCCAAAAGTAAGCTAGCAAGTTAACACTCGGCTCCAACGACAGTAACTACCGATGCAATAAACGATTCATTTCATCACATTAACGTCCCTGTACCGCTGTCTTTTCCTTCCCTGGGCGCCTGAGAGCTGTATTCGCGTGGACATGAGGATACCACTAAAGTATCCGCATCACTTCTGGGGTCACGTCAGGTCACAATCGGACAACTCGCCTCTCGCATTGGCGGCAGGAACCCAGAGAAAAAGTTCTGTGGTTGTGGGCTTATGTAATATTTTGAAATAAGAGTAGTAATAGTATTGGTAAAAAATAGAAAAAGTTAAACATATTTTTTTTCTATACAGCCTATGCCAAGGGCTGACTCTGGGAGTGTGGATCCAGTGTGTCTGGACTCCCGGGGAAACTGCCACATGACCTGAGCTCCAGTTCTCGTAGATTATAAAAATATTTCCAATGTGGACAATTTGGGTTGGAGTACTGGACTTTTTAGGCATGTCAGAATAAAACACCAAATTCTGCTTCACCATGTTGTGCCAAATATTTTCTTCCCAAGTAAGTTTAATTGGTAAACACTTTCTGTGTAGCACAAAGAACAACACCGCTAATGTAGGATCTAGAATGACAGAATAAAATGTACACATTTCTACCCCAGTCCTCTGTGAATGATTACTAGTTTCATGACTATTATTCTAGTTACTTATACTGTCCCTGCGCCATGGGGCAGAGGCGTTATTAGGATCTTGAAACATCAGGGGTTTAGTATAGGAGATGAGGTCCTGTTATCTTTTTGAACTGTGTCTGATACTGATGCTCTATTTCACCTCTACAGTAGCTCTCTCTTTAGTATCTCTGAGTCCAGTTGTGTTGGAGGTTTTATCTGTCCATGGTCACATAGTGCTGCTCATTGTGACAACTGTTGAGTTTCTCTGTAACATAGTGAGGTCGAGACCTCACTATGTAAAGTGCCTTGAGATATGTATGTTGTGATTTGGAGCTCTACAAATAAAATTTAAATGAAAATGTCAATGGAACTCTGGCTGGACAAATATATCATACAATTAATATTTAGTCGCCTATTAAATGTACAAGTTATGCATCGACTTTTGTGTGCTTTTTCACAACTGTGCACTATGAGGCCATTGTATGGTCAATGCGTATTAAATGGTACATGCTGTGACTATATAGGCTACGTATTTGTCAGACATGCAAAAATGGAACCTTTCAGTAGGTGGATGTGATAAGGAGCTTAGGCTGACAGTCAGGTAAACAGTCCCCATTCATTCTGCAATCTGCACACACAGTCCAATTCAACATTTGCACACAGATCCCATGTATGGCACAGGATTACACTGTTCACCCTGTGATTGACCCGTTCAGACCAGACTGTTGGCACTGGCTAGTTTCTGGTCTGGTTGTGAAACTGTAGATCAGCAGTGGGGAATATTTTTCTTATCAAGGGCCATTTAAATTTATGTAACATCCTTTGCAGGCCACACTAAATTACTGAACACATTTATGACACTTACCTCTCTGATGTGATGAATGGAACTGCTTCAATGCATCACAACTGAAAAAGATTTGACACATCTCACTGGATGGAAAAAAGATCATTGTTATCCGACAAAGATCATCGTTGAAAAGAGTTACTCAAAGTTACTCAAATCATGGCCGGGAGAATTCTATAAGTAAATAAATGATGCTTCTAATAATCAGTTACATTCATCTTTAAAGTTGTTTATTGAATGTTTGCTCCCTTTTTTGGCAAATAAAGTACATTCAAAATATACCAATACTTTGTGTTAACTGGTTACTGCATGATGGCGGAAAGAAATGAAAACGATTTAAGAGGCGCTGGATTATTTACACAACATTATCATATGTGTATTATCAACGATATATCAATCATTTATTATTATTTATTACACTAATTACAACAGTTTTTCAGAAGGATGTACAGAAGCAGAAGAGTATCATTTTCTCAGCCACTACTGGCTGTATTTGATAAGTGTTTACTGCATTCAAAGTTTTTAGATTTGTACAACATCGGCAGTTAAAGCAGTGGGACATCCATTTACCATTAGTTGGTATTGTTATTTTATCATTACCCTGGAAACAGTAGTTAGATGAAGTTGAGGCTGGCTCGAGTGTTTTCCACAGCTGTCACATGTGGCGTCATGCACCACCACGGGTCCTGTGTTTAGGGCCGACATCGTAAACTGGAGAATATTTTTTGGTAAGTGATGATTCCTTCTGACACTTTCGGACATCGTGCACCTTAATGACACCCAAAACAAAATTCCTAGTATGTAACGCATGTAATGCGATAAAACTGATTCTGATCCTGATTCTGATGAAAAACAAATAAATAAATGCATAGATGGCTGCTTCTGGTGGTCACTCCTGTGCATTCTTCTCCCCATCAGGCTGTTGGCCTGAAGTGAAACTTTGGAAGTTGGATTATATGATCCAAGAATTGAATGCTATTCTTGGAATGTTACTAAGGGTTGCTCGGTTCTGACCTGTGACCTTTTTCTTCAAAAATGTGTAAATTTCAGATCAGAAGAACTTTTTCCAGAACTGTCCAAGCATCTTGATTAGATGACCACGTCAATCATTACATCACCTAGCAACGGGCAAGAGGCTGCCTGAGTAACAATTGATCCAAGTCTTTTCTGTGTTCTGTGTTCTGCCGTTTAGGGCCAATGCTCATGCTCAGATTCAGCATATCAGAATCTTTTTCTCCTCTACATTATTATGGCCATGTGTTAACTATAGTGACATGCAGACTGAGGGAGCCGGGGACCAACCCGTCAACCCTCTGACCACAGTGTACACATCACGTTGTGTGGAGTCGGGCTCCAGGTGATGAAGGTGTACCATGCGGACGAGTGAGGTTCAGCTGTGGGCCTGAGGTTTCCACCGTCTTTAGGCTCAGAGAATCTCCGTGCTGCTAACCAGCAGTCTGTCATCAGCCGCTCTGCAACAGAGTAAATAAACACAAGGCTGATAAATCCTTAGATTATCTACACCTTGATGTGTTGCTTTATGTTTGTAATCTGAACAAAGCCATGTGACTCTTGTCTCTTATAATATAGTGTTGTTTGATTTTATCTAGGAAACCACGTGGCCAGTCTGTTTTTTATTGCTGATTTACTTTTGGAGGATTTAGTGTTGTAGGTTTGGATTATTTCTTTGGCCCCAATGTGAACGTCTGTCTTCATTCTGATTCTGTTGGTGGAGATGATGTGTTCATGAACCCACCGCTCTCCGTCTGTACCTGACGCATCGAAATGGAATTAACAGGAGCATTTTTTTCTGAAAGAAATAAAGGAATTATATGACAGCTCTCACGCTGGTCGGCTTACTGAATGTTTAAATCACCACCCACCACCCTCAGCCCCCCCTCTCTCTCTCATGTAGCCACATGTGGTTCAAACAGCAGCTCGGCTCCACAAACATGTGGTTTCATTTAGTGCTGTGGAAAGATTAAATAGGAAACTTGGAGAAGTGAAAAGAGCTGTGTCCTGTCACATTATGATATTGAACTGTGTCTCTGTGAAGCCCTTATCAAAGCTACAGCACAGTTTAGGCCTGAATACCTCCGGAGTCCGATCAGTCTCCTTAATCTGGACCATGACCTGGTTTATGTGGTGTTCAGGAGGCCTGGCCAGGATTAGCTGGGCAGAGTTTTCCTCTGTTTTAAGTGCATGATGCAATCGTCCATGAACAGTATATTCCAGTATACACTATTCCTGAGTAGTAAAATGTACTCAACATCATTTTTCATATTTGAATTGAAAATACATGGTGCACAACATTTGGTAATTTATAGAAAACGAGACTGGGAAGAGACGGTGGAGCTGGTGGAGGGAGAAGCAGAGCAACATGTGGTGGAGTAAACGTCATGTTCATGATGAAAATGTCTTATTGCCACACAGAAACAGGTATAAAATGGTTTAAGGAGGAGTTTCAATGTGGAACTAACTCTACTTAGTGTCAACATACTTTATTCTCTGCTACTAAACTGCATGTGAGCATATAACTTGTATAATTTCTGATTAGAAATGCCTGGCCAGTATTTTATGGGAAGCTGGAAACACAATCTAGGTAATGTTACTTTCACTTGGTCTACTATTAATCAATGAGAGAATGAGTGCAGGAAGCATTCTAGTCTTCTTCTATACGTTCACTGAAAGAATTCAGCGTCACTGAGTTGATGAACAGTGAATGCACATAATAGTTGTCGAGTTAAGAAAGTACAAATTCCTTTGTTGCATACGTTACACAGCGCAAGTCTGCTGTGAACAATACGACCTGCTCACATGGAAACAGCTGAAAACAGGACACGTGAAAATGCATAAGGAAATGATTCATAAATGAGGTGAATTGACTCAAACCACGTCGATGACAAGGAGAAGGACTTAAAATGACGCCCAACAATCAGTGGTTAAGAAAGAAAATATTTATTGGTTAAAATAGCTTTTCACAGATACAATTAATGGGTTTTTGTTTTTGCTATCATGCACTTACACTGTACAACAGTGGATCCCCATGGATTAGCATTGTCTGAATAACGGCAGCGAAAGACTGTAGAAGACATCTCTCACAGTACCAGACAATGAAACCACAGGTCGGATGTCTGATATTATGCACTGTAGGGATTTCTGTGTTATAAAATAAATTAGTAACATGTGTATCAGAAAACTCTTAACACTTACTGTGTGCATCATATTACATCTCTATCACCAACATTTCAGTGCAAATGCCATTGTAGCCGAAGGATCCATGACATATGTAAGTACCGACAAAATGATGGAAAGTTTTAAAATGACAATGAAAGTAAAAGAAGCCCAAATTTAGATTCATCCTAGTGTTGTGTAGTTGTGGAGCTACATTGGCATACATTTTAATATAACTGACTAAATATTAGTCCAGATCTATAAGCAGTCTTCTAAAAACTCACAGTTAGCTTGATGTACAGTACTAAATATCTATTTCTCAAGCAGCAATGGTTACATCAGAAAAAATGAAATCAAAACATGACCTACAGAACAAAGAAATCATTCACTCAAATATGTAAAACATCATTCTACTGTTCTTCTCTACCGTCAACAAAAGATGAAAAAAGAGAACGCAAAAGTGGAATGAATAACATAATAAAGCCGTTCTTTATGGAACCACGTACAAGCAGATCAGCCTGAACCCTCGGCCCCTCCCCCTCACACACCCAACAAGAGACATATAAAACTACATAAGACCACATAAATTCAAAGTTTATCAGGAAACACAGCCCATGTTACTAATGAAAAAAAACATACATTTGTTTACTGTCAATAAATATACAGTTGTTGGGGAGTTGATTTTGCTGTTTTCTGTCAGTAAGAAACTGGATAGTAGTCAATTCTTCTTCTTAGTGGTAGGGTGTTCTACAGATGCCAATAAATATTCACTACAACTGATATGAAGCGCTTTCCTCACAACCCTAACTGTTTCATTCTTCACTCAACGCGACGAGTCCAGGCTTGGTTGCGACTCAGAGACTACAATGTGATTCAAATTGAGAACTGGGTTAAGAAAGTTAGGACCTAAGTTCAAACAAACAAAAAAATATGACTTGTAATATTGATTTATACATAAACATCTCTTAATAACATAAAACAAACTGTAAGAACAACTGTAAGTGTGGTCGAGTTCATCGGACAGTGTCAGTTGAGATGGAATGTTAATTGAATGACGTTGCAATCGATCACACGGGTTCATATTAGAGCGAGGGACAGTCCTGACCCTGACCTGTTCACTAGAGGAATCCTATACTGGACACTAACCCTCCTGTCTGTTACATACAGAAGATCTGAACTAGATTGAGTTACCTTAACCACGGGCTGGGAGACAGAGCGCAAAGCTTTCACATGGGTCATTTTGGAAAGCACAGAAAAACAGTATGGGACTTGGGACGTTGGGGTATGGGGATGTCATGCAGAGGTGTTTCTTGCCCCACTGGACTTTATGTTTATGAATACGTTTATTTGACACGGACAATGTTCATTGAGAAAAAAGATGTGAATAAACTAGAGATAGAATTTCTATCTGACGTCCCTGTCCAGTTGTCAAACACATTTATGAAGGCACCCTGATGTCAGGCCGTCACCATGACTGCAGATCTTTGACCAGTGTGGCCCTGTGGGGTTAAAGTGATTAGTGGTTATAATTCATGTAGCTGTTCTGTTCTGTTCTGTACGGGTTAGCTCCACTCAGAAGTTATGGTAAATGTCATTGGAAAAAAACGACATGGAATTTGTACCTCTGATGTGTAACATAATACGTTTGGATGTCTCTTTCTTTGACTAAGAGTGCTAGGCTAGTCCCACCTCTTAAATGAACCTGTGTGATGGAGTGTTTCCTGATTCTCTGGCTGCAGCCATACATCCCATCAGCCAGGCAAAGGTGGGAGGAGGAAGAACCGGGGCTCACACGTCCAGGTCGTCAGGCCTGGCTCGGCTGCTCATCCGGCTGCTGGCCCGGCTGCAGGGCCGGGCGTCCATCAACGCCAGCGGCTGAAGCTCATGTCCTGCGGACGAGGACAGTTTCTTATGCTCGGTGGTATCATCGGGGAAGTCAAAGGCTTGTGCGTGGGAATTTGAAATAGTGCTTCCTCCCCCGGTCTGGCCAAGCCGGTTCTGCTCTGTTGAGTAGTTGGCCCAGTTCTGCTCAGTGGCCTGCTTATTGTAGTTACGACATGAGCCCGTTCCCCTCTCTCCTGTGGCCAGTTTGTAGCCTGGAGGGGACATGGGTGAGAGTGGGGCAGTCGGGGAGGAACAGCCATTATAGTAGGCATACTTGGTGGTGGACAGGTCTTTGGCGGTGTGGCTCAAGGTGCCTCCACTTGGGTAGAGAGTGGGTGGTTGTCTGCCCTTGACACGATCTTTGATCCTCTTATAAAACACATAGAAAAGCTCAATGATGTTGAGCAGCAGGGACACCAGTGACACCACCAGCATGAAGATGATGAAGACGGTCTTCTCTGTGGGTCGGGACAGGAAACACTCCACCTTCTGTGGGCATGGGGACCTCTCGCAGGTGTAGACTGCAGAGAGGGTGAAACCATACATGTACCACTGGATAAGCAGGAAGCCCACCTCGAACGTGGACTTGAAGAAAATACTGAAGATATAGGTTCTGAGCAGAGCCCCCTTCATCTTCACTTTGCCGTGCTCCTCAATGCCGTACTTGAGCTTTTTCATCTCAATTTTCTTCAGCGGGATGTCAACATCCCCTCCATCGTTTTGCACAGCTTTGAGCTCCTCCTCCTTCCTGTTGAGTTTCTGTTCCTTCCTATTCAGATAGAAGACGTGAGCTAGGTAAAGGAGCGTGGGCGTCGAGACAAAGATGATCTGGAGGACCCAGAGGCGAACGTGGGAGATGGGGAAGGACTTGTCATAGCAGACGTTGTCACAACCAGGCTGGAGGGTGTTACATCTGAAGGCAGACTGCTCATCCCCCCAGGCGGACTCCACTGCGGTACCCAGGACCAGGATCCTGAAGATGAAGAGGACCGACAGCCACACCTTCCCCCCAGCAGTAGAGTAGGCCTGGACCTTGTCCAGCAGACGACCCAGAGCACTCCAGTCACCCATTCTCAGGGGGCGTCAGCTGGAGAAAAAAAAGGGAACTGTTTACACAATTTAGATTATCTCAAGGCACTTTGCATACCGACCATTCAAACGTGTTCAGTATTAAACTGTATGCTGAACCTCAGCAGTCAGTCCCGTGATTACGCAGCATCGTTATAGGAGGAGAGCAAACTAGATATTTCAGGCTAATCCATTTACTGAGTGCAGCGACAGAGAACACATTTTAGTTAGTTCATGCAACTCTGCCCTTTATATGAAGGACACATTACGCAAATTTGAAACGAAAAACAAAAGGCTTAGACTGAAGTGACAGAACAATTCCAAAAAAAGAACTCTAAATCCCATCAGCAAAATCGTGGATACAAGTCAGTTCTCCAGTAAAGACTGACGGCAAAATAGTGACATGGAGGAGAAATGAATAATCAAATGCTGATAATGAATAGTGAATTATGTAAATGCCTGCAACACTCAACATCTTATAAGAACTTATAATCTTTGGGCCTTCATCTTTGTCCCATGAGAGGTTCCACCTACAGTCTGGTTCCGCTGCTGCTCAACCTCAGAATACCTGCTAACTTATACGCCATTTTATTTATCATCAGAGTTTATACATATCAACAACTTCTATGCTCCTGTTCTCATTGAGCAGAAGAACGTCTCTGCTTCAAATACCAACCGTCCTCAACTCAGTTCCCAGCAGACACAGAGCTGCTGGGCAGAAACCCAACCGGGCTCCAGAGAACCCCAGAGAGTCTACTGAATGCTGCTGCCCTAACCGAGCTGTTCAGAGTGAGGTTGCTGGAAATACGCCACTATGCTGTGTGTGATTGTGTGTACCCGATCTGATAAGTGTTTGTGGCAACACTCAGTGAGGCCTGTGGTGAGCCCTCTTTCCTCGGCGCTCACAGAGACGTCCTGCAGATCCACAGAACATTTCCTGTGGGAAAATCAGCCCATTAACTTCAGTATGGAATCAGCTGAGTTCCTGTTGACACCGTGTGACGCAGTTCAGTCCAAAGCTCCGGCGACTGGCTCCCCGGGACATTCCGCTTTCATCTCACAGCCATTAATGACCGTTTTCTCTGCAACACTGATCTCATCTGGACTTGTCTGATGAAAGGTACCCCAAACCATTCCCCTCCCCCCTTGGTCTTAATTAACTATGACAGCCTGGTGAAAATGCAGTGTCTGCAGAACAATAAAACCAAATTACTGCTGAGTTATAAAACTAAAAGAAATCACCCTGTACGACACTTGGAAATGAAGTGAACGTGTTATCAGTACAGATTTGAAAGTAAAGCTTCTTGAAGAGGTCCTCTGAGTCTCTTTGTGACTTCCTGGCCCATCTCTAAACGGAGACACGAGACCGATTTTCGAAAAAATAACCAGATTGTAAAACAGATTTTGAATCTAGTTTTAATCTACTCTCACCTTCGGAGCCCGACAATCCAATCCGAAATCTCATGAGGAATCTGATGACGTGTTGGGATTTTTTTTAAACTTCAAAGAGCCGTGACAAGGTTGGAAGAGGAAAAGGCGTGAAGACTTTATATGAACACGACCCACATGCTGCCAAACCAACTGCATGTGCTCCCACTTAGCTCATGATAAACTACATACACTGAATCCTGTGATCTGAGAAACACACACACACACAGAAATAACCTGCAGTGTGTGTGTGTGGATCTCCTGCCTCCAATGGTCCAACACAGTGAATAATAGATAGTTGTTATCAGACAGAGACTATCCCGCCACTTTCTACATGAGTGAGTTGGTGTGGATGGAAGATGAACAATGAGTCCAGCCTAACGCGCCTCTCAGCAGACCTCTCACTGAGGAGACGGAACGCGTCCTGCTCACATGGAACCTGGGACATGACTTTGGAACAAGTTCCAGAGTTTAGAGAGAAGAGGCGGCGCGGCGGCGCCAGGACGCGTCGGATGGAGAAGGGACGCGCATTACGCGCTTCAGGGGTTCATCCTTCATTTGATACGTGAGGCAGCAACAACTCGGCTGTCACACAGATGAGAGCCTCGACTCGTCTCTGACAAACTAGACAACTTCAGGAAAAAGTTCAGGGAACTTTTTTGTAAGTTTGCACCACACGCAGTCTGGAGCGCCCTGTCCCGCAGAGAGAGCGTGTCACTTACCCGCGGACTGAGAGGCGGCGGCAGCAGCAGCAGCAGCGGGGGCCCGAGGAGACTCTGGCGGGTTCAAATCCAGGGTCGGGACCAGCGGGTGGACTGAGTCACACTCCTCAAACTTCCCTTATAAGAGTGCCGGCGGAGAACTTCCAGTCACCTGATCCCTACGTCAAGACCAGAGCCCCCGTGCGCCCGTGCGCCCCCCCGCGCGCGCGCGCGTGTGAGAGAGAGAGAGAGAGAGAGAGAGAGAGAGAGAGAACCACACCAACTGTCTTAAAACCTACAAGACCTCATCACTTTTTTCATGGTTCCAAAAACGGCAGTTGGTATTATGGCTTATGATGAGTTATAACGACTCCTTACACTTTCTGTTACTTTACATGTGGTCGAGCTGGACTCGCTCTGTGTGATTCGCCAGTGAATGAGTCTGTTCAACAGTCATAACGTGCTCATAATGCTACGAGCAGATCTTTATGTTTTATTCATTAGTTTGATTAATGGTAATAATCATTATCCTTGGGTGTATTAGAGTAGGCTGCTCATGTGTTGAGTGATTTCCTCTGTTTCATTAATAATAAGTATGATATGCTCTATATAAAAGTCTTGTCGATCACAATCACGATTAAAAAGTTGGTTGATGTTATTATTATTATGAATGGATCTAAATACGTTCACCAAGCAACGAAGATGAGGTCAACATAAAATGCCCTTATGTCTTTTGTAACTTTCCACGAGGCCGCTCGTCCACGACACACTGCAGTTCACGGGCACACGGCGACACCTAGCGGCGCGAGTCATGTACTGCCGGTGTTTGTGAAGGGACAGCTGCATGGACGTCGTACCGTTACATGGTATTAAACAGGTTTAACAGATCATTGATTTAACAGGGGGAACACACACACACACACACACACACACACACACACACAGAGTCATCGAGTGACCTACTTGTTGTGCTGTGCAGTGTGTGTTCTTTGTGTGTATTTTGTGATGGCAGGCAAGTCAGGTGGTGCATCCGGTAAATGGCGTTATAGAGAGTTAAGCAAACCTGTAGCTCAAGGAGAAATGTGTCTGAGATGCCCGCATGTACATTGAAAAGATTTTTGTAATTGAAAGCACGGACCGGTGGTCTCTCAGTGTACAGCATTGATACCAGGAACTATTGTGTGGGACAATCAAATAACCATCCGTCGACCTGCTCTCCAAATTTGGATAACTGAGTCAAATTTTGATTTATAACTTCTAGGTTAGTTCAAGTGCTTTAGGGGCTCATCTGTGCTTACTGTCATCACACTGTACAACAGGATCTGTGACAGCAGGTGTTGTATCTTGTATGTACTCTTATACTTCTATACCTATAAACATATTATCTTTACGTTATATAAGCGTCAGCCCCACGATACACTAACCAGCCCCAAGCAAACCCTCAAAGGATAAGCAGTATAGATAATGAAAAAATGAATGGATGGATACTGTGGATATCCTTTTGTTTGACTCCTCATAAGTCACTAGAAAGCCTGAGGAGCTGCACACAGAGCATGTGTATGTACAGTATAGTTTATCCTTTTTACTTCTCTGAATTATTTGAACAGCAAATCTGTTAATTCACTCAAGAACATATGAAGCACCCAGAACACAGATCATGAACAGGAAGAGGACAGTGAGACCAGTCCCCATGGCTGGAAACAAACGTCTAAAGTCTTTTAGTTCTTTTATTCCACTGTTAGCAGTACCTTAACACAGACAGCAACTTTTTAATTGTGGGTTGACAATGAAGCAATTGCTATATATAAAAAACCTGAGAGTAACCTGTAAGCAAAAGAACAACAGGGGCAAACATCTACATCTGAAATGTATGAAGATAATGTATCAGTTGTCCTTTTCCTTGCTGACGGAGTCGACGTGTTGATCGTCATTGCAGACGTCTGTCAGACCCTGAGCAGGCGGAGGCAACAGTGGGATGCCTCCGTACTGTCTGCTCCTGCTCTCCCAGCCTGGGTTGTTGGGGTGCTGCTGAAAACCGGGCAAAAGCTTCTGAGCTAGAAACTGTTTCCTGCTGTCCCTCCTCTTGTTGCAGACTAGGTAGATGATCTCGATGATGTTCAGAAGCACCGAGACGCCTGAGACCACGAGCATGAAGATGATGAAGATCGTCTTCTCTGTGGGACGAGAAATGTAACACTGGGCGCCAGTAAAGCGGGCACAAGGTGGAGTCATAGTGCAGTGGAAAAAGGAGACCATGAATATGGGGCCATAGATGTAGAACTGGCCCACAGTGAATCCCACCTCTAAGAGGATCTTGAGCACCAGTTGGGTTATGTAGGTACAGAAGAGGATTCCTTTTATCTTCACTTTCCCTTTGTCATCTGTATACCTTGGTTTCTTCACTGCACCTCCATTAGAGAAGTCCTGCAGCTGTGCCATCTTCCTCTTCTCATTGTGGATGATGTGGATGGCATGGCCCACGTAGACCAACGTGGGTGTTGACACGAAGGTGATCTGCAGGACCCAGTAGTGAATGTAGGATATCGGGAACATCCAGTTGTAGCAGGCGTGCTCGCATCCTGGCTCCAGGGAGTCACAGTAGAACTCGGACACTTCGTCCCCCCAGACTTTGTCCGCGGCAGCGCCCAGAACGAAGATCCTGAACAGGAAGAGGACACTCATCCAGATCTTCCCCACCACGGTGGAGTGAGACTGGACCTTGTCTATCAGTGAGGACAAGTAAGACCAGTCCCCCATGGCTGGAAGCAAACGTCTGAATGAAGGAGAAACACACGGACAGCAAACATTCATTTGTGGGTTGACAAAGATCCTATTTTTCAAACTTGAAATATTAAAGTGTTTGTAGACAAAATGAACTCAAGTACATTCTGTCAGTAAGGTCTGTGTAAAAGAAATAAATAAATACAGTGGATGAGCTTAAATCTTCTTTAGACTTCCTTGTCTACCTTCAAGAAGCCAAACGTCTGAGAGCACTACAAATTCTCTTACATCAAGAAGTGTGTCACCTGTCAGAGGGCTCGATGGCAGCCCGATGCTCATACAGGGTTTATTGATTGGTCAGAACATCATTTTACATCAAGCCCACGTGTCATTATGTGTATCTATGAAGCCACTTACACCTACGTACAGTGAACCACAGGAGTATGCTTGAAGAGCATTTACCATGATTAATGACATATATGGCCTCCGAAGTTTCAAGTTCAAGTTCAATGCAAGTTCCAAGGGACAAAGAAGTGTGAAAAGAAATTGTAAACAACATGAATCCCAAATGCAAATAAAAACCCTTTTATTTGCAGCCAAAATGTAAAAGTGTTGATACAACTTTGAAAAAACAAAGAAGCAGCAGCTGTACCTGTTAAGATATTGCTTCAGATAAGTATATTATCATATTATTATAGACATAATAGCAGGTTACTCAAGATTTGCACCAACCGACACATGGTGAGACACTGACATACAGACACAACAACACAAGTGTTCTCATTCAAACTTTCAGAAACAGAGCATGTACTCGCCTGGCAGGCTTCAGATATTAGAACTCGTTTGCCATGAGAAGAGCCACAGTGCAGACAGGAGAAGGTGCGACGCAGTCACCAGAAGAAGACTTAAATACGGCCCAGCTCTGTGGGTTTGGCCTGAATGACTCCACACACACTCACAGCTCTCGTTTCTCTTTTTTGAGGATTTTGAGGAGCCTGATGAAAAGATTTCCTCACCCTCAGTTCCTGTAAAGGAAGCCTTCATGACCCTTAGCAGCACATTTTGATATCATTAACTGACACATCATGCCCTGCCTAACCTCCCACTTAGGCATGAGAAAGACTCATTGAGCTTACACCCAGAATATACGTCTGTGTTCATTTCATAGACAAGTTCATGTGCAGAAATGTGTCCAAAAGGGAATTTGATAGATCTGAATTCTCAGGCTATGCTAAAGTCTATACACATACTTTAGACATAAGTGATCTATTAGATATATACTGTTTTGTGAAATGTCTTACAATCAGATCAGGTACCACAGCCAGCTGTCCTCCATGTTTGTTTTTACCTGCTGACTCCAGCCAGCTCAGAATTGTGATGAATGTCCACCTTAACTTAAGTCTCATGAATTCTGATATGAGCTTGTCTTCCAAAAAAAATAAATCAAACCTTTGTCTATTTAAAGATCATATATGGACGTTTTGATTCCATGTGATCTGTGGTCTTAACATATTAATATTAATGATAATAATAATAATAATAATATGTGTAATGTGGTCTAGCTGCAGCTTTCTGAACCAGTTGAATACTCTTAGCACGAGCATGAGCAGGCCTGAAAATATGAAGCATTAAGTCTGGGATAAGTTTCTCAGTCTGTGCTAAAGATAGAAAAGAAACAATTTTAGCTGTTACAAAAGTGAACAAAGGTATTCGTGATGTGTTTAATATGCAAAATACTTCACAGTTATTGTCTGTGGCGATTCTCATTCATCTGGGGTCATCGAGGTATTTAACCTCTTTGGAGTGTGGGCGGAGCTTGTTAATGCTCCAGACTGTTGGAACCACTGTGGGTGAGACTGTTATAGCGAGGTCGTTGGAGTCACAGTACATTACATCACCCTACATTCATGAAGCAGACACTGTTGTCCCAAAAGACTTACAATAAGTGCATTCAACCATGAAGATATATCCCAAAATAGAGCACATGAACATTTATCAAATAGGCAAAAACAGCTTCAAGTGCTCATTTTAGTTTTTTTTTGTTATACATATAAATTCAGGGAGTAAGGTGCAGTCTGAACAGATGCGTTTTCAGTCTGCGACGGAAGCATTGATGGGATTCTGCTGTCCTGATGTCAATGGGGAGCTTGTTCCACCATTGATGAACCAGGACAGATAACAGACGGGATGTAGATGAGCGGTGGCTGCCTGCCCCTCGCAATGAGGGAGTAGCAGAGCGGAGTGGACGGGCTGGGGTGTAAAGTTTGACCATGTTCTAGATGTAGGAAGGGCCTGAGTCATCTGCAGCATGGTAGGCAAGTAGCTGTGCCTTGAATCGGATTCGAGCCACAACCGAAAGCCTTTGCAGGATGAGGAGGAGCGGTGTAGTGTGGGAGGATTTTGGTAGGTTGAAGACCAACAGGGCTGCTGCATTCTGGATGAGATGCAGAGGTCGGATGGCACAAGCTGGCGGACCAGCTAGGAGGGAATTGCAGTAGTCCAGGCGTGAGATGACAAGAGCCTGCACCAATACCTACGTCGGCTTCTTGGTGAGGAACGGGCTTATCCTCCTGATGTTGTGGACGATGAATCTGCAGGAGCCGGTCATCACTGCGATGTTGTCATTGAAGGACAGCTGGTCGTCCAGTGTCGGACCCAGGTTCCTTGCAGTTTGAGTAGTGGTCACCACCGAGTTCTCAATGGTGATGGAGAGGTTGTTGGTGGGAGGCGCCTTCCCTGGGAGGAAAAGCCAGAGGTTCAAGTCACAGGCGTTGTGGTCACAAGAGGTCTTGTGACCACAACGCCTGTGTGGACACAAGACCTCTTGTGACCACAACCCAACCACTCTAAAGACTGTCCTTACAACAGTTTCACCAACAGTCATTAAAAACAGTCTGGAGCATCAACAAGCTCACAGTTATTGAGAAATGTTACTAAGTATTACTTGATCATACCGGTTTCATTGCATCTCAATTTTAGCTGAATTTAGCAGCAGGATATTATGTGACATCCATCTATTCATAGCAGACAAAGGCCTCAGATTGGATGATGAGAAGAGCTGTATGTGTTGAGCTGATACTAGATGATGTGTGATACTGTGGGTAGAAGATTTGTGTGGCCTGCATACACTGCAGTGTGAAGATTTTAGATTATCTTGAGAGTTTTGTTTTAGGGAATTGACTATTCATCAGGGAATGTGAATAGTCAATTCAATTCAATTCAATTTTATTTGTATAGCGCCATATCACAACATACATTGTCTCAAGGCACTTTACATAGTGAGGTCAATATTACAATATTACAGGGAAAACCCAACAAATCCCACAATGAGCAAAGCACTTGGCGACGGTGGAGAGAAAAAACTCCCTTTTAACAGGAAGAAATCTCTGACAGAACCAGACTCAGTTGTGGGCGGTCATCTGTCTCGACCGGTTGGGGTGAGGAGAGAGAGGAGGAAGAGAGGAGAGGTGGGCAGAAAGAGGGTGGGAGGAGAGACAGTAGGAGAGAAGAGAGAGAGAGGACAGTTGTACAACCGCCGCTGTAATCTCTACCAGACTGATACTTATAATTAAAAAATACAATTATGTTGTTGTCATTATATAGTGATGATATTAATATTAATATTAATAATAGCAATAATAATAATAATGACGGGTTTGGGTCCTGCAGCTCTGGGGTCAGAGATACACTAGGAGAGATAGAAAACACAAACAGGGTTAGTGACATGTACTGTAAACATATCGGGGGATGGGGGGGGTAGTATAACAGTTGCTTTAATTTCTACCAGACTGATACTTATAATTAGTGAAAACTGATACTTATAAATACAATGATGTTATTAATAATAATGATAGTAATAATAATAATGACGGGTTTGGATCCTGCAGATCTGGGGTCAGATCTACTAGGGGAGAGAGAAAACAGAGTCAGTGTTTCAGCCCTGTGTACCAGTCAGTGCTTGGAGTTCAGAGGTTACTTCATAACTGAGTATGATAAATACGGATGGGACGATACCACTTTTTCATGTCCAATCGGATACCGATCCTGCAACCTTGAGTATCTGCCGATACTGATCCGATACTAATCTGATACAATCTTTTCCCCATTCGTAAAATAAAATATTAATAATCCATTGTTCAGAATGCACTTTGCTTAAACTAGCCATCTAAAACCTCATACTAAACTGTGAAACAAATAATCCACTCCCTTAAAGGAAGACATACATAGCCAACAACATTACTGAGTTATGGAATACTGGTGTTTTATTTCTCACAGAACTTTTGGCAGCATGTTTTATAGTCAGCACCATTCAAACGAGCAAAAAACGAATTGAGCTGTAAACTGTTAATTAAATAATAATAAATTAGCATAAAAATATGATGCTGGAATGTCATTCAAGGATTAGTAGATGTAAACAGGCATTTATGACCTGAGATGAAATTCTACCTGTTTTTTTGTCTTGGACATTGTGTTTGGTCACGTACACATGTCCCCACACGTTTCAATTAAACTAGCTCAAAGCGGTTGACAAAGAGGAGTGAGGTTTATTCAACATATTGGAACAGCTGATGGGGTGTCAGTTATTGTCAACAGTGTGTAACTAAGCTGTGATTTCCCAACATCTGTCTATTTCAAAACCGCTGAATGTCAGACAGTCATGCTGACGTTGGGGAGTGTTGGTGGCTCACTTAGACCCAGCTGAAATCTGATGATTATGCAATCTTGGCATGAATTATAAGAAGGAAGTGCGAGAATGCAAGCCATGGTGAAGGGACTGACTGATCAAGGCAGTGCTCCTCATTAAGGTAGGAACAGTTGTTACGCTGTGGAGACTTAATATTGTACAAATGCAATATCAGTTATTCATGTCAATTAAGAAAAGCCTGATGGGGAGCTGAATTATTTTTATTTTACTTCACAGCCAGAGAATGTTACATGTACACACAACATGCAACATGTACTGGAGGTGTTGTGTGTCCTGATGTGGTCTGAAATCTGATTTATTATGTGCCTCAACAACCCAGGGATATTAGCATCAATGCCAGCCAATCATGTAAAATTAAAAATCGATAGGGAATAGGAATATATGGCATTATGGAAAAATACTTTTTTTAAAAATTCACAATATGAACTATTTAGGATTTCTTGTATCCTTCAGTCTAAACTGCCATTTACTTTTTCAATGTGTTAGGCAGTCAGGATCTAACGTTTTAGAATAGGTGTCTTTCACGTGTGGTTTGTTTGACTCGTTCTGAATTATTTGTATGTATCTGGCAAGTTAGATGGGATGGGATGTATATCTGCATGGCTGCTGCTTTTACTTGCAGGACTAAAAAAAAAAGCTCCTCCATCTCTGCACTGGCTGCTCAGGTCCAGTCAGCTTAAATGATACAATGTTTTTTTTCGATACGAACCTCTCCCATGATGATCGATTGCTTTGGGGTTTCTTTGCTCCCCTGTGAGAGTAAACTAAATATATTTAGTGTGTGGACAAAACAAAACATCGTCTTGGAGTAACTAATTGAAAAGCGCTTTGAGTGGTCTATATGACTAAAAAAGCGCGATATAAATACAGTCCATTTACCATTAATCGAGAAAATAATCGACAGAATACTCAATTATGAAAATAATCGTTAGTTGCAGCCCTAGTGTGTTGGCATAAGAATGACTGTCAACAACAGTCCAGCAAAGTCTCGCTGCTTCTGTCCTCTCGTCATATGATTAATAAATCACTGGTTTGGTCTATAAAATGTCAGAAAATATGGAGTTCTTAGTATTTTTCCAAATGCATTAAATTCATATGTCGTGCAAAAAAACCCGTGACAGGTCTAGTTAATAGTGAGTTCTAGAACGTGTTTTCTGTTTTGGTGCAGCCTGTGCTGTGGGTTCATAAATGTGACTGTATTTGCACTGCCAGCTGACAGAACCATGGATGCTCTGTGCGCAGGGCTGCATCAAGGTACTTTGCCCTGATGTGTACACCAAAACATGTCTGTCTTAACAAAGTTTCTCCTCATCTGAATCAAGGGTCTTGGGGTATGGTGGGGTTGTGTATGTTGTAAAGGTGTTGTAAATGTGTGGCTGTCAAAGTACATACAAAAGTACATACAAAACGACGCTGTTAGAGGAAAACACACGATCAAAGCATTTGCCATCACCCAGCTGCCAGTGACAGGTTGATGAAAGCCATTCTGTCTTCTCTGGTGAAAACAGTCTCATCAAAACATGGTCAATCTGCTTTTATTAACTGTCAAGAATAATATTACAAACTGTTATTCAGAATACCAGATTCATATACCCAAAGCCTTACTCATTTTAGCGATCTATATGCATGGATTCCGATGCCATTGCCAATACAATTTTCTATCATATGACCCTGAGAATACATGCGATACGACACACTTTAATGTCCCTGTGGGGAAATTTGTCTTGGACTCAAATGCTGCACACATATAGCTGCCTCCATGCTAGTAGTAGTGGTAAACCCCCAAGTCACACATACTGAACACATTCAAAACCCAGCCATAACTTACACATATTGCACATTACGCATATTTAACATGACCCATATTGTACATTACACATACTGCACACTATGCATACTGCACGTATTGCACAACCAGTGATAGGAGTCAGCATGTCAAAGTGTCCTTAGGCAACACACGTAACCCTAAATTTCATCCGACAGCTATCGGACGTCAATAAATGGCGGCGCTGTATGAATGTGTGACTTTTGAGTGGTCGATAAGACAAGAAAAGCTCCATATTAATACAGTCTTTTTACTTAATCTGACAGTATCTGAACTATTCATCAGTGCTTTCTGTTTTCTCCCTCACAGGCTTTCATCATGGGGGAATGGTCAATCCTGTCTGATTTGTTGGACAAGGTACAGTCCCACTCCACGGTGGTGGGGAAGGTTTGGAGGAGCGTTCTCTTCCTCTTCAGGATCTTTATCCTGGCTGCTGGCGTGGATAAGATATGGGGAGATGAACAAGGAAACATGGACTGCAACACCAAGAGCCCTGGCTGCAAAAACGCCTGCTACGATCAGTCCTTCCCTTTGTCTCACACACGCTTCTGGGTCCTCCAGATCCTCATTGTCTCCACACCGACACTCATCTACTTGGGCCACGTCCTGCTGGTGATTCGCAGGGAAAACAAGCTGAGGAGACGCCTGGGGCAGAAATTTGGTAAGAATGGGATGATCAAAACTCCAAAGTATTCGGATGAAAATGGCAAAGTGGAGCTCAAGGGCGCCCTGCTGGTCAGTTACATAATTCAGCTGCTGGTCAAGATCCTGCTTGAAGTGGGATTCATCGTTGGCCAGTACTACCTCTATGGCTTCATATTCATGCCTGCTAAGATTTCATTTCCGCACTACCCCTGTCCAGCACCGGTGGACTGCTTCATAAGTCGTCCCACAGAGAAAACCATCTTCATTGTCTTCATGTTGTCGATTGCTGTCCTCTCTGTGATCCTCAACATTGTGGAGGTGTTTCACCTGATCATCTCAAAGATGAAAGGGAGGAAAAGACGGAGCAGCGGCTCTTTTTCTGCGGAGGTGCAAAGCCTCAACAAATCAGACCTCAGTGACAGAGTGACTTTCTGCTGAAGGACCGTAAATCGAGATGGGGACCCTGCAACCTCACTTTGCTTCTTTTACATAGATATTACATAGATATTACATAGATATACCAATGAGTCATATCCAGTTTTAAATTTGAAAGAGTCCTACACATCATGTACCTTGTGTATCTACAGTATTACTTGACATATTTTACATTTTACTTATGGGTTTGAATAAATGAGGTATGAGTAGCAGCAGGATGAATTGTATTCAACCCTTGTGGTTGATGTATACTGGACATTATCTGATACAAAAACTATTGAAGAAAGTTGTGCTTGTGTGAAACTTTAATACATGTCAGAGTTTTACAGTAAAAGCTGAGTAATATTAAATCCCTGATAAAATCAATTATTTCAAATGTAAATACGATAGAAGGGTTCATTTGGTCAGTCAGTGGTTTTGAATGGTTCTTTCCACATAAAATCAACCATTTTGCTGAAAGGAAATACACATTCTGACATAAGTCCCCTCTACATGTCCTGGCTGAAGCACTTTGGTTTCAATTTATTCTAAACTTCATCTGTAAATAAATGTTGTTTTTAGCTAAGCTTAATTAAAAGCGGATTACCTTATTAGGACTTTCTTTCTTAAAGTTTTTATTTGTTAAATTGTACTTGTGTATTTGTGTGATTTTTACATATTAAAGACATCTGTTGTACAACAAGGTAACACTGTTTCACTCAAGATTTTCTTGGGTGCAAACATACTTGTTTAGTCTGTACAGAGGAAAATTTGGAGATAGCTTGAAACCATAAAGCACAGTGCATGAGCTAGTCATCACAATTAATCCTAATGTTGAGAAAACATGAATTAGATTAAACCACTCTTTACTATGACTCTATTCATCAAAGACATCACAGTTACTACATCTAATATTTATTTTATATCTTTTGTAAAAATAAAAAGTTAGGGGAGTTCAAATGTTATGCCAGGAGCCCTGCATCATGAGCTTTTAAGAGATTATTTGAATGAGTTAGTGTAGGAGACCGAGGTGAGTGTCAGTCTGCTCTGGTCCACTGTCATCACATTGAATGTTTGCTCATATACAGTGTGTATGTGGAGCCAAATAAAGTGAGTGTGCTTAAGTGAGAGTCTCATGTGGGGTCTTGTGAACTCCTGCAGAACTCTAATAGTCAAGATGCTGGTGGAGTTAAATGAGCTCCGGCTTCTCGTCCTCCAGTGAGACAGAACCTAAGCTTCACTGGTTAATCCTCTCCATCAAACCAGATTAAGAGTTTTCACTACAGTACACCTCACATCAGCAGCAGGACGACCTGGATCATGATGCCTAGCATTCACAGTGGGAACTGCATCTGAGTATAGTAAGTGGCCCAAATGTAATTTTCATTTTAAAGCAACACAATGTTTTAAAATAACGGCTTCAAGATCACCTCCACGTGCAACCATGCGCCGATTGGACGGTACCAGCTATCAATTACATCGGCTTCAATTTCCGACCCAGTGACCATGTTCATCTTTATATCCAGTTTATGGCTGACACCTGCTGCCCACTCTACTTGTGCACCTAAAATGGAGACCTTTTGGAAACAATGACACATACATTCTTATCAGTCATTCGTCTGAGGTGACTTGAGTTTGCATTGCAAACTGTTTCTAACACTGTCTGGCTTGAGTTGATTGAAGCTGCTGTCTGAGAGAACAGAATAAACTCTTTGTAAGTGACTCAATCCGACTACAGTGAACTTCTTTGCATATTTTCTGACTCTTCAGAACTATTGAGGAACCCACTATTGATAGTGTTAGCACAGGAACCAGACCTGTATAGGACACATCTAGATTTCCATGGATTACAATGTGAATAGGCACATGATACTGTGGGTTTTCAGGATGGACTGGGTGATGAAATACTAGTGGCGATGTAGCATTTGTGTTGAATTTTTTGCTACTAAAATGTGTAATTATTGGCAACCAGGGAATGATGTACCTTTCCTGATGAGAAAGTGGTCTCAGACTTTTGGAGACCATCTGGATCTGGATACCCAATATTCTGAGAAATAAAAAACAACATGAACACCCGGACTCCTGGAGTAATTAATAAAGAGGTTTATTTTCAGGTTGGGGGGGGGGTAACATCAGACAAACAATTCAAATCATGTGCCTCACCACAAAATGTAACATCATGTACAATACTGCGGTGTACTTCATCCCTGAACACATTTTGACAGGAACATATGATATTAAACTTTGGTTTTCTTTAAAACCTCTTGATCCCAGTCAGTGTCAAGAACGTCATTACTGAATTCAACAGAGCCGAAGAGGGGCAGTCCAGAGAATGGACCCTTGGAACCACGGCCCAGTTCAAAACACTTTCTCTTCTTCAGATTCACAGTGCTCACAGAGTCACCAGGACAGATGGTTTTACTTGGTGACTGTGTCTCTGGTCCTGGTGTGAGCCCTGTGGCCGGAGACAGTAATACATCCATTACTTTGTCCATCATTACAGCATTTTTTATTGTCTTTCCCAAGGGACTGTGTTTAGGGGAATCTCCACTTTTCATGACTTCAGAATTTGTTATCGAGCGTTCAGCAACGGTTCTCCTAAAGGAACATTTTTCCACCTTCTTCTGAGCTGTGGTCGTGGCTTCAGGCCCGCAGGTAAACGAGAATCTTGAGAGTTTAGCCAAGGTCGAGGAGTCTATAATGGACTTTGTGTGGCCTGGTCGGAACGGTGCTGAATCATTGATCTGAGTGTTGGAATTTAAAGCCGGGGTGCCACTAAATCCATCTGCTATAGTCTCATCACCTTTGGTTTTTTGTTGCCGACACAGATTTTCTGTATCATTAATCCTCTTTATTCTACCTACAGTTTTTCCTTGTGCTGGTTTTTCCTTACCTGAGGAAAAATCCTCTGTATCCAGCTCGACTGATGTGAAACAAGGACGAGATCCATGCTCTCCCGCCTCACTGACACAGCTCACCGGTTTCCTTCTGCACCCAACTTCCACTGGGTTTCGGTACTGGTTCTGGTTGTTGTTCTTCTCTGAGTCTGTAGGTGGGCTGACGGACTCATCATGACTGACCAACATCTGTTTATCTACTCTGCTTTCTGTGGACATGTGAAGATCTCTGCTGCCTGGGATACAATCAGTTTGGAGCTCTGCACTGACACCCGAGCTGGCACTGAAGTCGTGGTTGTGGAGTAAAGGTCTCATCTTCCTTGGTTTGAATGTAAATTCTAACAACTTAGCATGTAACTCTTTATTTGTGTGAAATTCAGCTGCCATTTTTTCCTTTAGCAAAGTACTAATATTCCTATCCTCAGCCTGGTTCCTCTCGTCTTCTTTCTCAAATCTCCTTTCTTTGCAACAGGACTGGTCCTCCTGTATCAGTTTATTCGATTTGCAGTTTTTATCTAAGGACAGTGTGCTGCGACTTGTCACATTTCCACCTGCACCACCCGTAGACATCGCCCTGTCTCCTGCCTCTCGGTCACCCTGCTGATCATTGAGCTCCAGCTGCCGGATTCTTCTGTCTCTCAGATTCCTGGAGACTTTCTGGACCACACACCCTAACATCTCTGAATGTTGGTCATCTATCTGTCCCTCCAGCTGATTGACCTCCTCTTGGGTTACAGAGCTTTTTTCTTGCATGATTTCATTTTTCTTGTTTTGTTCTTCTAAGGAAACGGTAACTGTTCCACCATGGTTTAATGTTGAGCCTGTGTTACCTTGAATGCCCTCTTCAGTTTGACAGTTCGGCTTATCAATCGCTGGGACTGTTTTCGACCCACTGGAGTTTGGTTTTGTGGTTGTGTTGAGGTTTTGAGTCGATGTAATGACTGGTGAAGTCATATCACCTGGTGACGTGATGGAGTGGAACCAGTCCAGGCCACTCTCCACCGTGACATTAGCCCTGAAGTCACCGGTGATTTCTCCGAGAGGATGCTGGTTATGAGCAGTTGTTGGATCAAACTGGGAGGTGTTGCTCTTTAGCCTGGCAAACAGAGAGAACTCAGAGGTTATACAAAAACACATTCAACAAGCCCAGATGCATGAATAAGCGTCATTCTCCAGTTTGCTGTAAACGTTTGATCTATGTTTGAGCTCAGTCACATTGTAAAGTAAATGTCAAAACATGCTATGAGCAGTTTGATTTGTGTGTTTGCTACTAGGAGAGACACTGAACAAACTGAGAGAGAACTCAGAGGTTATACAAAAACACATTCAACAAGCCCAGATGCATGAATAAGCGTCATTCTCCAGTTTACTGTAAACGTTTGATCTATGTTTGAGCTCAGTCACATTGTAAAGTAAATGTCAAAACATGCTATGAGCAGTTTGATTTGTGTGTTTGCTACTAGGAGAGACACTGAACAAACTGAGAAAGCAGTCAGTTACCGACCTGGCCAGTCTGTCCATCTCCTTCTGAAGGAGCAGTGGTAGGCTCAGTCCTTCCAGCAGAACCTGACACTGAGCTTCATACTGCTGACCGGGCTCAGACGGAAAAGAGGTGAGCAGAGCGTTTACATTTCCCAGCAGAGCACCGCCCTGTAAGAGTAGAGGAGAGCCATTACTGATTGGCACAAAGGACAATTGCAGTACTTGAAGTCCTAGCCCCACTACAAGAACATGACTCAGTCACATCACATCACTGAGAACACCTGATCAACATCCCTCTCTGATCACAAGTGGACAGCTGGAAGTAAACGCCGACCCTATGGATCGTGGACGACCGCCTCTACCTGCTGAGCCACAGCCACCCACAGGTATGAATTTGCCAAAGACACATCGAAACATTTGTGGTCTGGGATACGTGGCCACTACATACAGTCTCATGTGCGTATTCTTATCCTAAATTCCTGACGTTCGTACGGACATGCCACATCAGATTGCAGGGTTAAACAGAATAATGTCAAAATAATGAGGTGAAATGTATATATTATCCACATCAATTTAATTTAATTTATATACCTATAATTCCTTCAAAGTGATGAAAAAAGGAACAGAAAGTAAAAAAGAAAAACTTGGTTTGATTAACAGCCGAGCAATACGTGACTGCTATGACAGGTCAGGACCACTCGTAAAATCTGTGCGTATTTAAAAGAAATCTAAAAAAATTGGTGTATGAAGGAAAAGTTTTCCTAAACCATTCGTAAGCACGGTTTAAGAAGAAATCTGTTTATACGAACGGTTCCTGCATGAGGCCCACTGGTTTATTTGTGGCCACCACCACAATATTAACACTGACCACCACAAACTAATTTTCAAATGGGCCAAATCTTAGAAACTGGAGACAAAACTTTTCCTTCATGTAGACCTGGCCTGGTCCACTGTGGTGGACACCCTGGTGCATCACAGCAATGGGCAGAAGCAGCCAGTGCAGCATCTATGTATGTAAGACTACAGTGCGGCTGTGGCTCAGGGGTAGAGTTGGTCGTCCACTAACCCAAAGGTCAGTGGTTCGACACCAAAGGCTCTTCCAGCAGAGTTGGAATGTGAAAGAAGAAACGTGATAAACAGCAGTGCGGTGTGAATGTGACTTGTGCTGTAAAGAGATGTTCAATAAGACTAGAAAAATTGATATATAAATATAGTTCATAGTATTGGTGATCATTATTTGTTTTTTCTCCTTACCTGCATGGAGCACTCCATGACAGAGACGGCCATGACGGCGTCCTGTACCGTCACCGTCTCTCTGTACATGAGCCTGGCATGTGCTGCAAAGTTAAAACAAGTCTTTATGAGTCATACTATGCTATTATGTTAAAATAAATACAACTAGTCGATTTAGGTTAGGTCCCTTGTTAAATAACAAAAATGTAGTGATGTGTGGATCCCAATGGATCTGAAACACAGAACACCACTGTGCATTCAACAACAGATGAGAGACAGTCAAACTACAGTATCCATCCTGAGAGCGACAGCCTCTTCACACCTTGAATGTGTCCTATGACCACTGACCAACATCTCACTTCCCTACTCTATATGCAATACATCTTTTTTTGGTTTTGGTGTTTTGCTTTTTTGTTGAACAAAAACGAAAACTGTGACGAAAAATGAGACATTGACGAGCTAAAAATAGATCTACGATTGTAAAAATTATGACAAAATGCTTGTTTTCAATGACGAGACAGGATGGGACCAAAAATGTCAAGTGTTAAGATAGAATTAGATTTTTCCCTGGCATGTATCTAGTGCAGCCCACGGCTCATATTACTTCAGCAGAGCAGCTCTCAGACAGCAGCCTCGCTCCGCTCATGTACGTGCACTGATGCGTTCACACGCGTGAATAGCAAACTGTTTTGGGGAAATATCGACTCAGTACACAGAACCTGAACAGGAGAATCAGTTGTTGTTGTGAACACACCATTGTCGCGGTTGATAAAGTCTTTACTGTCGCTGCTCCACATCGCTGATCAGCTTTTTATTTAACATGTATTAACACTGAACTTAACGCATGTCCAAATTCAACACTGCGCTTTCTTGGTCCCTAAACAACACACATGACAAGTGTGTGACAGATAAGATGAATGCTTCTTGAGATATGACAAACATGTAGTATGAAATTGTCTCCAGCAGTGGAGAGCAGTCTCTCTACTGCACTTATATATATATATATATATAATATATGAAATTACCTTCATTTCTTTGAAGAGGAAGACTAAGGAAATGAATCCAGATATTACATAAGTAAGTAGTGAAATAGAGTGAAATGTTATTTTATGAATTTCAACACTTGATACAAACTGTCACTTTGATTTCCATTTCTGACTTTTCGTTGACTAAAACTATGAAAGATAAACATGACAAAAATTTGACTAAAACTTATAAGCATTTTCGTCTAAAGACGAAGTCTAAATCTAATATAGCTGCCAAAAGGAACACAGGATGCAAGTGAGAGATGGATAGAACGGAAAGCGTAAGTGAATCAGTGCTCTGCGCGCAGCTGTACTATGGAATAAGATTTTACCCATTTGAAAAAAAAGAAGAAATCATTATGTGGTGGTCAGTGTTGGGAGGTGTTCGCACCTGTACTGAGAGCACTGGGTGCTCAAGGATGCATAGGGCCACAGTCTTACAATATTTTAGCAATGTTCATGCAAATGTCTCCTGGGCCACATCCAATTCATCAGTCAAAGACAGAAAGAGTCCTACCTGATTCAGAGAGTCTTTGTAGATTTGGTTTAAAATAAAGTGAGATGTGGTTTTATGGATGAGTTGATACGATGTACTACTCCAGGCTCTCCATGGTGTAATTTCACTTAATAACTGCTGAACCTTATATTATTTTGAACCATTTTAGCTAAAGAGAAGAGAATGTGATCCACCCTGACCTTCAGCCAGCCTGCTCAGACTCTCTAGCATGCGGATGGTGGTGCGAGCAGCATTGCGTCCATCACTTTGTCTCTGCAACTGGTAGTAACGTGTCAGGATGCTGTTGGCCTCCTCGGACACCTGCGGCTGCAGACGTTTGATCACACTGAAATACGCCTTCATCTTCTCCATGGGCCACAGGCTGGAAGAGTCGGTAGGCAGGCCTGACAGCAGAACAACAACAATGATATTTCATGACATTGAATATCACACCGAAGAAAAAACAATATGAATCATTAACGAATTATTCATTCCTGAACCAACATTCTTCAAATTTCAATTGATCTCAATTCATGGGTATTCAATGTAGATTCTTTTAAAACTGTATTCATAAATAATATTTATTTACTGATATACTAATAGCTATACACTGACTTCTACCTAGTATGATAATGTATATAATTTTCAGTCTGATTAAAGATACCCTCCAGTCACGTTTTAAAGAATATAAAAATAATCTGCTATGCCTAATATTTTGTTTCACATTGTTTACCCCCGAAAAAAAGTAAAAAAAAACAACAACAACCTCTGAAATGTGTCTTGAAACCATCCATTCTCTCTCCCTCATTGAGGAATTCTGAGACTATGAATATTCATGATATGCTAATAACACAGGCCCCGCCCACCACAGCTGCACGCGCTAGATTGACAGGTGGAAGAATTAGCGCAACAAAATGACTAGAGGCCACATCGGAGAGATTCAGCCATAAAACTCTCACAAACTGCTAATGCCGACGCTAACTGTCTGCTGACACCTGTCGTCCTCTCGTGATGCTAACTGCTAATGCTGACGCTAACAGTCTGCTGACACACCTATCGTCCTCTCGTGATGCTAACTGCTAATGCTGATGCTAACTGTCTGGTGATACACCTGTCGTCCTATCGTGATGCTAACTGCTAATGCTGATGCTAACTGTCTGCTGACACACCTGCCATCCTCTTGTGGATGCTAACTGCTATGCTAACGCTAACTGTCCTCTAACAAAACTGCCGTCGTCTTGTGAATGCTAGCTGCTAATGCTAATGCTAACTGTCTCCTGACACACCTGCTGTCCTCTCGTGGATGCTAACTGCTAATGTTATCGCTAACTGTGTGCTGACACCTGCCGTCCTCTCGTGGATGCGCTGCCTCTGCTGCACTGAGATTTTTCAGGTTTCTTTGCCTACAATTGCATATTCAACAGCGATTGTTTTCTGTTTTTGTGACGTACCAAATCTAGTTCGCCAGGATTTGTTTGAATTTCAAATTGCAGAGAAGTGACACAGAAATCTCCTCCTCCAGGAGAGGAATGTGAAAACACCCCTATAGTGACAAAATGTGCTCAGATAAAAGTCCCTACAGCTGTACCTCTGTCTTCCAGTATAAAAGAGGAGATGACACGGTCCCACTCAGCATTCCTGGTGTCCAGCAGAACCAGGACCAGGTCAAAGCGACTGAGCAGAGGACTGGCCAGGGCTACATTCACAGACAGCGGCTCATTTGGATCGTACTGGCCTTTGGGGTTGGTCGCTGCCAGGATGGTGCAGCGAGTGTTTAGCTTACAAACCATACTGCCGAGAGATGAGACGGAAAGATAAGTCAACATCTTCACCTTTCTCACCAACGAGAACATTGTGTGTGCATGATTTTATATATGAACCTTTTTTCGTTAAAAATGTTATTTCATTTTTTACTTTCTAGAATACTGTTGTAGAGGACTGGCTGAAGAATCTAGCCACATAATGCTGAACTTAATTACTATCATCGCTTCTTTCCACAAGACTATGTTGTTGAATGTAGAACGTTGAACTCAACTTTGTGGAAGACTGGCTGTAAAGAGAATGTGTGCATTCCTTTTTGATAAAGATTATAGTTAGAGCTGCTCAGGTGTTTACTGAACCATCTCTTAGTGATGCTGCTATAGGCCTAGACCGCTGGGGGAACTCCCATCATGCCTCTCTCTCTCAATGTCTCTATGTATTTACATTACATGTCACTAACTCTGTGTTTTCTTTCTCTCCTAGTGTATCTCTGACTCCAGAGCTGCAGGATCCAAATCCATTATTATTATTATTATTATTAACAATGTTATTGCAAGTGTCAGTATAAATATTGTAATCATAGGAATCAATCTGATACAGCCTTCTCTCTCTCCTCTTGCCCACAACTGACCCGGTTCTGTTAGTTAATAATAGCAGAAGATAATTTCTTCCTGTTAAAAGTTTTTTCTCTCCACAGTCCCAGAGCGGCTCATTATGGGAACTTTTGTTTCTCTGTAATATTGTGAGGTCTCCACCTCACTATGTAGGTGCAATGAGATAATGTATGCTATGATTTGGTGGTATACAAATTGAATTGCATGCAAGAGGAAAGCATATCAACGTGGGCATGGAAGTGGTGTGACTCTACAGATGAGAATCAGTTAACCACATTGGTCCAGACAAAAAAACATTTAAAAAACCATCAGATGGATTGCTTTTATATTTTTTTCACACACCTACAGACTTTAGGGATGAGCAAGTTTCAATGGGAAAAATATGTAAATTACATTGATAATCTGTTGAACTCATCCCAAATGAGAATCAGTGATGACCACATGGTTCAGGTCCTACTGCTCCGCTGCAACAAACAGTACAGTCCCAGCGTGCAGTAGGACTTGGTGTGAAACCAAACTTGGAACAACACGCAGAGAACACACCAATCCAACAAGCAGAACACAGTGCACACACACTCCCAACTACACTCTTCCACAATAATTGCTTTATTTGATGGTTAATGATGGGTATCACTTAGTTATTTTATGCTATTTATTTATTCCAAGGCTCTGTTATCAGTGCTTTGCTGATCAGTTTGACATGTTTTTGAGTTTCAGTGAGGGGCTTGGTGACAGCCAATAGAACTGCAGACAGAGCTCTGGATGAAAAAAGGCATCATGTGGTCATGACGTTTAAGAGAAAAAACATCAAATAAATGTGTTCAGAGCCTTTTCTTTTCTTCTGTTCTATGTTTTACTTATCTCTCAAGCCAGTGCGAGCTGCTGTGGCTCAGGAGGTGGAGACGGTCGATCGATCCCTGCTTCCCCCAGTCAGACACCTAACCATTAATTCCCTCTGACGCCTCTCCAGACAGTGTATGAATGTGACAGAAGTAGTGTGATAATGAATGCTGTATGAATATATGAATATGTGGCTTTATTAGTTGTACAAACATGAAAAGCTTCTTAACTACACCAGCTGCTTTCTGTACAGGGTGACCACCTTATTAGTGTTAACCATATTTCAGTCTCTTTAATCTGATAAGGGTAAACCCCGTTATAAATAGATGCTGGATTATTTGCTAAGACTAGAATACTTAGGAATGCACAAGTTTCTTACCCAGCTTTGGCCACACTGATAGACTGTTGCTCCATGGCTTCATGGATGCTGATACGGTCGTGTTCCTTGATGCTGTTGAATTCATCGATGCAGCACAAACCACCATCTGACAGGACCAGGGCACCGGCTTCAAGGTGCCAGTCACCTCCATCTTTCACTGCCGCCACGGTCAGTCCTTCATCAAATCACATCACGTGTCACCAAATCCAACAAAACATAAACTGATTGGTTAAGATTATACGTACAGAACGTGTGTTTAACTCCTTGTCTGATAAACTCAATGAAAACAGACTCTTTGAGACTGTGAGCTGACAGTGAACAGGGCTTACCTGCACTAGTTGACCCAATTCCAGCTGTGAGTACGGAGCGAGGCGTGATCTTAGCAGCGTACTTCAAGAACTGAGACTTCCCTGTGCCTGGGTCACCAACCAGCAGCATGTGACACTCCCCTAGAAAGGACACATGGAAGTGAGATAGCATTTCACAAAAGACCAGTTTAAGTTATGACAAAAAGGTGCTGCAATGCTTCCTTTCCTATCTCCTTTAGCATAGGGTACACTGGACCTTCCTATGCAAAAGGAAAGGAGATGTAGACGCCCCACAATTCATTTCGGCAGCGATATTTAACGTGACATCACACGCACCAACGTAAATGATTCCATCCAATTAGAAGAAAAATTGTATGAATATGACCCAGAAGAGACGCACATCATCATATAAGTTACTGTTACATATGAATAATTTACATCTGATGTGGTAAAACATGCTGATGGAGCCACTGCGTTTTTTGCAGTTCATCTTCAAAATTTGTAGTTTCACCACGACAGACACATCAATAATATCCGCCGTCGCATATTGACGTAGTTTAGTGAAAGTCGAGTCGGATTCTCTGAGCAGTGCTTTTCCTGAGTCCTATCAGTCCTCCTTTACACCTTTCCTTGACCTCATGACGTTTTCCACTGAGGTCAAGGAATAGTACATAGGAAAAGATGATAGGAAGGACATTTTGACCGTACCCCAGGCCTGCATCCTTTACTTATCTTATGCTGTGGCAGTGGCTGGTACAGCCATAGGGCTCAGTTACCTTAAAAAAAAATGTAACCAGTACTTCCTGAGCCATGACCTTTGCCCTAACGAAGATACAAACTTAATGGCTTGGAGGGTAATAAAAAGTGTGCCGAGATTAATTAAAAAGATTAAATTATAGCAATTTTTATCATTAAAAATGGAAAAGAAAACACAGAGGAATAGGTGACCTTTCTAAGGTGCTTCATTTTAACAGATAAGAAACAAGAGCCTTACCCCTGATCTTGGTCCCAGAAGAATCTATCCTCTGCACCCCACCGGCCAACACCATGGCCACTGCCAGTTTGATCAAATACATGCCAAAGACCTGTGGGCACAGGCTCAATAAGATCTGGTTCCTACCTACAGAGAGAGAAAAAAGAACTAAAATAAAACATGATACGAATTTTTGGTGTTAAGAGCCAAATTCTTACATACCAGCTACGGGATCATGTTTGTAATGATTCCAGAAGACTTCAAATTCTTGCTGAATGTCTTTCATGAGCACAGAAGCTGCTGCGTGCTGGTTGTTCACTTCTATGTTGTTGGCTTTGAGGACCAGCTCCACGTCACAGCGAGTAGCGTCACTAAAGGGCTTCCAGCGCTGGCACATCACCCCGTAGACGGTCACGTCATCTCCTGGGAGCACACAATACGTGAACATTGCACTGGACATTGTGGTTTCTTGATCAAACTGTGTTTTTTACTGGATTTAACTCAAGAGGCAATTCATCAGCCATCACACTGCAGACACAGTCTCTAATTCACTACATAGAAGACCTTCACTGTTCTGCCTCTGGTTACAGTCCTCACCAGATTTACAACTGTCAACCAGGTCATCCTCAAGGACCACCACCATAGAACGAGGAATACTACCCACCGACAGCCTCTGCACCTGTGATGAGCGGACAAGATTAGCAGTGACCAAAAGTACAATCCAGATTTTAGACTTGTTATCTCCACAAACAATAACAATACTAAGATAGACACATTATTTGATTATTTGCAGGGCTGCCCTACTTGTTCTTGTATCTTGATCTCCTGATAGTCCCTGCAGGCGGCCGGCTCAGATCCTCTCGACAGACAGCTGAATTTGTACGAGTTACACGCATCAGGATTAGGGCAGGCCACCGGCAGGACAAAGACATTGAACTGGTCGAAATCCGCCTGCATCGCAAAAACATGGCGACACTTTGTGCACATGTAGTCGCGCTCGTATTCCAGAACCTAGGGGAAGTGGAGAAGGCACTTATTGAATTTATGATTCAACAACAAAACAAATGAAGACATGGAACACTCACATGTCAGCCACAGGTTACACTCGAAAGTTCCTATTTGAAGTGGACCATCTGAATTACCAGTGATTTTTGGTTTCTATGGTAAGGAATTGAAGGAACCCTGCTAAGCTAAAAAACTGATATATAAATGAAATCTTCATTTTGTCAAAAGCTTTTTTTAAATCTAGATCCATATCAGCCAATACTATCGGGATAAAACATGCGCAAACACTACTGTGCAAACAAAACAAAACCAACTTGGCCTGCAACACTGCAACAAAATTGACAACACTTACTTTTTTCATTTCCAATTATGGCTAACTGCATGGCCCTTTTAAAATTTTGGCAGAGACTACAACTTTCTCAGTTTTGGCCTGGGTTGAATCTAATGCAACAAGGCTCCACGTGGTAAGGTAAGTGCCAGAACAACTAAGAAACCTAATGGTGTGACAGGCTTAAACACAGTTGCAGCAGTAGTTTGGAGAAAACCACTCTACCAATAACAGAAAGCAGAGTGGCCATCCAAAAAATTATGCCCTGCCTCCTGCCTCGAAGGAAGGCACGCGGGCGAAGGGTGTAAGTGTTGCTCACCCTGGCCCAATCGGCGATTGTAACATGTGACAGTCAACATTCACCAATGATGTGCCATGCTTTTACCTTTGCAACACTGGTGCGGATGACAGTACCAGTGACAGACAAAAAGTGCCCTACATCCCTGGACCTGGGAATGGTGTCTCTGGTCAGTTCTGGACAAACTGGCAGACCTGGACACATAAGGGTCAGGGGTTCAGGAGACGACATCAATTGGTTTAGCAGGCAATTCAGCACAAAGACTTGCAGTCTCCAATGAATTTTGAAATGTTTACTCTATACTCCTTTGTATAGTATGAGCTATGTACTATGTTGAGGTGACCCACCCCAAATGTAGCCATACATATATATATATACATATACAGTATACATACATATATATATATACATACATATATATATAAAAAATTAATTCCCCACTTGTCCCATCTGGACAGTCTTGTGTCTCCTCCCTCAAGCTTGGGTCCTCAACCAGAGGGAGCCTGAGAGTTTTGCACACATGGGCTGTGCCAGGGGGTAGTTTTGTATCCGATCACAATTCTGTCACCTTAAAAATGTAACTAAAATCACAAGAGAAAAAAACAACCTGGAGACTAAATGTTGGATTATTAAATAATAAAAAGTCTGTGGAAGAGATTAAAAGAATATTACGACATGATAATGATAATGGAGAGGTTAACCTCTTTTCTCAAAAAAGTCCAAGAGGCAGCATAAAAGGAAGAAAAGGGAAATCTGATAAAAATTAAGCAACAACATAAGGCGACACAACATTCAACACTATAGAAATATTAGAAATATACTATAGGTATAGAGAAAGCAATAGGCAGACTTAAAACAAACAAATCACCTGGCAGTGACGGTCGACTATCGGAATGGTATAAAACATTCAGTGAACAGCTTATACTACTTATACTTACCAAAACAGAAACACATTAAGAAAACATCTCCATCAAATTGACAACACGTGCAGCATTTCGAAAACGCACTGCAAACAGACCTAAACGAAACGGAAGTGTTTCGGGAGGACACGTAAAAGTGTTGACACGTTATTAAATCAAAATCACATACTTTTTATCTCATTTTCCAACACCACTGACGGATAGAGAACCTTAATTAGCGCTGCGAGTCAAAATCCGCAACAACAAGAAGCGTGTCCAGACTTGTGCATCACTGTTAAGTGAGATCTGGAAACATTTCTGTTTCGTTGCAGGCTATATGCAGCGCTTTATCTTGTGTTGTGGTCTTTGCAGCGCTTTTTGTAAATGCTGTGCATGTGTTGTGAAATTTGATGAAGAAGTTTTCTTAATTTACTTGTGTTTTGTCTATTTGCATTTGTTTTCTCAAGTTGCAGTGCTGTGAGCTCTCAGGGCCAACGTACTTATGTCTAAGCAGGACTTGGAAAAACTCGAGCAGCGGCTCGAGTCCTCACCAAGTCCAAAAAAGTAGATCATCCAGGCCTTAGATCTTTTCACTGGCTTCCTGTTGGTCAAATAATTGACTTCAAAATACTACTGTTGGTATACAAGGCCAAAATACATTTCTGAACTTCTGCTCTGCTACGAACCATCCAGACGTCAAAGGTCGTCTGGGACAGGTCTGCAGAGAAAGCATTCAGTTTTTATGCTCCACAGATCTGGAACAAAAAGCTGCAACTCTCAGTTCTTTCAAATCAAGGCTGAAGACTTTTGTGTTTCAGTAAATAAACTATGTTTAATTTCTTGTACTGCACTGTAACTTTTATCAACCGTCTTATTCTACTTTAGCATGTTTTTATTTTCTCTTTTTATTGATTGTATTATAATGTGATTTTCTAGTGTTTCTTCGCAATGCTGTCAATGTTTTATGTAAAGCACTTTAATTGCCTTGTAGTTGAAATGTGCTATAGACTAAAGTTTTCTTCTCCAATTTTTTTACCCCAGTATTGTTAAGTCTCAAAACTGGGTGGTTCTTTTCTCGTCTTACTACCCTGCCACTGAGAGTACACTTCGGATCATTCAGAGGAGATCATCCTATTAATTATTATTATTATTATTATTTATATAATCATAAAAGAGCAACATGAGTATCACCAGTGCAACAGGGACAATAACTTTGCTTATTGCCATTGTTGCCAAATAGCACTTTGATGCTTTCATGATATTTCATGGTGAGCATATAAAATACAATGTCCCCGGAAACGAGTCCCTGCACCGCCAACATCAGCAGCATGTCCTGTGTCGACAGCTGCATTATATCCAGGTTTGTCATTTGAGCAATAACCCTGTGATATCACGGGAGGCACTGGTGATCCAGCGGTCTGGGGAGCGACCATGGACCACAAGGTCCCCAGTTCACGTTTGTTGTGTCGAGAGAAATTTGTACAAATGAAAATTAAGATTTACAAATGTGTACAACAATTTGTTTGTACTTTTGGGTTCTCATAATGTCATCTTCCGTCATCATTTTCACTTTCAAATAAAACTTTACATAAATATTTGCGAAATGTTTCTGTATTAATTTACAGATAATTAAATGGGTGTGAAAATGTTGGTGGAAAATGGGAGACATTTGCACATTCAGTGAGTTTGTGTGTAGTTTCAAAGTGGGCAAGACGTTTTTCTAGATAGACAAAATTGCTCAAAACTCCTTGATTAGAACAAATACATTTACCATTTTAGGGTTAGGGTTAGGGTTAGTCTAGTCTAGGGTTAGGCTAGTCTAATTTATCTCAATAGTTGAATGTCAATCCTCATCATTCCCACCTCACTTGCTATCATTCATGTCTGCAATCTAATAAATGTTTAGAAAAAAGATGATGAGAACTATGAAAGGAGTCATTTATACAGTATGAGGTCCCATTTAAGTTCACTCTTGAACTGTCTTTGTCATGATCCAGCCAACTGTGAATAATCTATACTTCAGCAGGTTTGGGTTAAGAGGCAGACCTTTCTATTTAGTCCACTTTCCACGGTGGATGACCTACCTGTAATGCGGGCATGGAGAGTGTGTCTCATTCTCTGCTCTTTTGTTCTTTGTCCTCCACAGTGTTTGGGAGAAGCATCCTGTGATAAGTCCATTGCTGTTCTGTGTAACACTTTATCAAAAATCGCCAGGACATCATTGGGATAGGCGTTGAAATAGTCTCCAACCTGTGGACAAACATTTTACAGATATAGATGTCATTAATGAAAAACATATCAAATAATGGTGTGGACCGAGAATGGCACTTTCTCTCTTGTTTTGATCGAAGGTTCTTAATTACGATTCAGAATTATTGGCAATGACGTCTCAAAAAAGAGAACCTGAGAATACCTTAAAACTGTCACGGTTAATAATTGTGATTTCCTTGTGAAAAAGGGCAGCAATTATCAAAATATTAACAATGTAAACAGTCCTGTTGCAGCCTGTACACAGCTGTTCCAGTGTCAGAGCCCATTAAAACCCTCAGATTGAATGATGATGTCAATACTGTGGCTGTAGTCTGTTGATCTTTTGCTGGTCTTCTAAGAACTGTGCACCCTCCCTCTGTCTGTGCCCCCCCCCATCTAATAACTGCCACCAATCATCCAAAAATAAGATCTAGATAGGATCTAAACAAAATAATAGAAAGTGCCAACAACAATATAAATGCCTCATTTTTTTTATTTTTTATTTATTTAATTTAGTAGAGCAAGACACATCAAGTGGGACAAGATACATTGAAACATTTGGTGAAAAACATACAGGGCGAACTACAACAAGCACAGTGAGACAGGATCGAAACAAATAAGCAAACAAACAAAAAAAGAAAAGTAAAACTGATAGTAAATAAAGTTATGATAAATAACTAAATAAATATGATGGGCCATGTGAAGAGACATGGCCCATCAGGATCAAAAAACGGCCCTGCTATTTGCAACACACTCTGGTCCTATTTTTAAACCCAACAACACCAACCCCACCAAACCATACAGACTGACAAGAATACAGAAATTCACAGCACATTCAAATGACACGCACTAGCGCTACAGCCAGTCCCTGGTGACTAGGTTGAAAAAACACAAACAGAACCGACAGCTAGCGGACCGTGAGGAGATATTCGCAGATTTTTTCAAAAAGGGAATTGGATTAAAATCGCTTACTGCTCCATTAAAGCACAGTAGGCTACAGGCAACAGGCTGTGTCAGTCTGACTGTGTTTTCACTAGTGTTCGACCGATTTATCGGCCAGCCGATAATATCGGCCGATGTTTGCGTTTTTTACGTGTATCGGCATCGGCCAATGTGCGGCTGCTACGTTCGCCGATAGTTTTTTTTGGGAGGGCAGATCCGGTCGCCTATCGGGCCCGGCCGCGATCTCTCCGGAACCATTTACCAAGTGCCATCGCGGTGCCTCTGTCCTAGGCTGCCGCGCTGCACGCCCGCCGGGGACCCAACTCTCCCTTCTCCTCCGAAGAGCGGGAGGGGGATTCCCTCTGTGCTTCAGCAGGCTGGGACTGGCGGCGCCCCCCGTCAGGCCCCGCACAGAGTCGGGCGCGGCTGCCGGTGGACTTTTGTAGTCTCTGCGCTGACCGCGCCGCAGGCTTTGCGCAGGGGATCCCGTTCGCGGGCGGACGAGTCCCGGTGCGGTGGGAACTCCCGAGATGCTCCAGAGCGTGGCTTGCCTCCCTCTACCCAGGGAGGCCTTGGCCATAACCCCACTTTGACTAAGACCTCAGATCAGACGAGACAACCCGCTGAATTTAATTCTATTTAACTATTAAATTGAGGGAGCAAAAGTAGTATCGGCTCCAAATATCGGATCAAGAAAATCGGTAGTCCGTATCGGTCATTGACTAAGGCTGATGAAAAAAAATCGGTATCGGTCGATCCCTAGAGTGGAGACTTTTTTAAACGGTCCCAGTCTCAGACTTTACAGTGTCAACTCTTGCATCTTCATTAAGTGTAAAGCTGGAGGCATTTACTTATGTTCTGAAGTCCATTTGGGTGAACCATACGTTGGCTTTGACCAGTGGGAAATTACGAGGATCCACGCACGTTAGATCAGCATAAAGTTTCCCGTGCAGCAGGAACTGACGATGATACTGATGCTGTATGGAGAATGACATTGTGGATATTGCTTATATAGATTGCCAATGAGTCTGTAGCTGTTTCGGCTGACTCCCCTGGCATAGCGTTTCTTTTCTTGGTGTGTTTTGCTGCAGTTCTATTTCACATTCCTCACTAAGAAATCTTGTGTTTGCCCAGTTCACAAAATTGTCTGCCGCCTCTTTCACGGTGTCAAAATCTCTCACATAGTTTTTCAGTGGCTGGTATGTTTCTTCACCCATCTGATGGACACAGGAGATCATCTCGCTGCTCTGAGGAACTTTGACGACTCGAGGGCGAAGTCAGTGCCACAATGCACAGGAACACACGCACAGTCTCACAGTCACATACTTTAAAAGTGACTCCATGAAGTCGAGTGCACGCCAGCTTAGCTGGCGTGTGTTTGTGTGGCTGCATGCATAAAATAACTTTTTGAAATAATCAAATACAAAAAAAAATGTATTTTTTTTTTTTTATCAATACAATGACCCATTCTGAACGGACCATATAGCGGGTGGCCCTTCTGGCATTAACCCAGATGGCCAGTCTATCACTGACTATGTGTGACAATATTTAACGTGGGCGGCGGACTATTGTGTAAAGTTCTAAAAATGTCTGTGCGTGTGCGTGTGCGTGTGCGTGTGTGTGTGTGTAAATGGGGAGGACGGGTTTACCTTTCCACAGTCGCTCCCAGACCCTGGGGAGGGAGCTTGCTGTGGAGGGATGTGCTCCATTGTCCTCTCTTCCCTTTTAGAAAAGCCCTCAAGGGGGAGAGCCTGGTCAAGGTCTGACAGGTTTTATTTTACATTTTACTTTGTTTATACATAAATACATATATATATTTTTTTTGTTTCCTATTTCCCCCACCCCAACCAGGAGAGAGAAATAAATAAAAATAAAATACATTGTTTTTTGATGAAATTGAATTGTGGTATCCTGTCATTACTTTATGATGATATGATTTTATTTGAACTAAGATCATTTCACATGTGATTATATGTGCCATACAGTGATATATATGTGTACTGAAAACAGCCCTATTCTCTGGGCTTTAGTTCAACTGTACTCCATATCCAAGACTGACTTCTATTCATTTTCAATACAACAGATTGTGTTTTGAATTGTGTTGACATTACCTCCATATTGGCTTCAAACAACGTCATGGCGTTCACAACAACCGCTTGATGGGTCTCTTCGCTGGCATATGCAATGAGTTGGAGAATGTCACCATGATGATGCTCCGTCAGATAGGTCTCAAATACTCGGCCAATCAGGGCCTCCTGTTCTGGGCTTATCAGCATAGTGAAGTGATGTGACCTGGAAGAAGAGAAATGAATAATAACATTTATTTAGCTGGAGGGTCAGACACATGATCTATAAACTGTGATGACACTGTCCACCCTGTGTGCCTATTACTTGGGCTGCGGTCGAAAAGTCAATTTTGCTTAGGAAGTTTCCAAACTGAGTGAAATGATCTGGAAGTATTTCATAAGCAGCCATGATAACTTTACTAAATAATAAGGAAAGGTGTTTCAATGCTTCCCATCTTATCAGCTATAGCATTAGAAACACTGAACTATCCTTAAAGAAAAGGAAGGGAGGTAATGCCATCCGACAATTCATTGCAGGTAGCAACATTTAAAATGTTGCAACATCGTCGTTGTTCTAAAAGAGACGTTTTATTCTCCTGACATTGCCTGAGCTCCAAATTCATACCTATAGGTTTGTTATCTTTCATATCTGTGCAATCAGGAGGGATGATGAACAAGCATATTGAACTTGTAGTTCACAATATCATTCAGAACTAAATACGAATATAAATGTCATTTCAATTCCCTGATCGTGGAATGCACAAAAAATAACTTTCGCATCAAATATATAGAAAAGATAAAAAGGGTTGGGTGTCCCATTTCTGTCGAAGGTCAAGGGGTCAAACACCTGTTACGTAACGTAGGGCGGTCGGATGGGAGACGGGTCGGGCCAAGTGGGGAAAACGTGACAGACCCTTATTCTGCTCAGTTCTTTTTTTATTGTTCCTCCAGTCGTTACTTTCTCTTTCTGTATATTCCATCCAGTTTTTTTGTCTGTTTTTTATTTTCAACATCTATATTGTTGATACGTTCTAGAAGTAATTGACAGTTAAATGTACTAAGATGTTGTCTTAGGTGGTGTACTTCTGTTTAGAACACAAAACTTTCCTTGCATTGGAGCCATGCAGCCTGGTCACTGTACGTCTACCCTTTTGCAAATAAACTTTGGATTTCCCAAACTCCTTGTGATGTTTTCCATCGCGGGAAAGAAAAAAAAAAAGGAAAAACTTGTTTCAGCCCCCTGATATGAACTAGACTGTCAGCTTCCTGGGGGAGAGAGCTAACTTTTAGCTTCCTGGGGGAGAGAGCTAACTGTTAGCTTCCTGGGGGAGAGAGCTAACTGTTAGCTTCCTGAGGGAGAGAGCTAACTGTTAGCTTCCAAGGCAACATGCTACGTATAGCCACCATGGACAGTATATAAACATGGTTCGCCACAGACACGGACGCTGCTGCACGCTACGCTCAGTTCAGCTCAGCTCAGCTCAGCTCACCTCGCTGTCCGCACACATTACTTGAGCCTTATCCTACTCACCGAAAAGTTTACGCCATAGACATTCGTTTACTGCCTACCCCTCCCCGGTGTACACAACCCGTTTGAGTTGCGCGGGCAGCCACTTTGGAAACTGTAACAGTGTTCAACGGGCGCATTAGCGCCCCCTGGTGCTCCGGAGTGTGGACCTTTAGAACTGAACGGCGCCGCCATTTTCCATTCGCCATCCAGTTCTTACAATACATACAATACATGGAGTTCTTCTTCTTGACACCTCTCCTTGACCTCGTGAAGTATTGCGCAATTATTATACTTATTTTACTTCTTGACCGACCGTCACCATATTCAAATAATTTCCGGTCAGTCGGACTGAAGTGAAAAAATTCTTCCTGTGAGAATTTTCAAAATTAAATCCTCGAGGTTTTACTTTGAAAGGCAGTACGACTACTTCCCTGCAGCGATCGCACTGTCGCTTGTTTACGTCCTAACGTCCCACGTCATTGCGTTCGATAGATTAGTGCGTACTGCGCGTTGCGTTGCGTGGCGTGGCGCGCGGGAACTTTGGTTATCGAACGGCAGAGTGCAGAGGGAAACAAGAGGTAGCTGGCGAGCAGCACATCGGACAGAAGCCTGTTCAAGCTCAACAGTACACGACAATACAGTAGAGTACATTAGACAACAGTAGACAGGTGAGTGGTCGGTGCGACTTGGTGTTGACTGCGACGCTAACAGGCTAAAGCTAACAGAGCGCCAGTAGAAGAAGTGTTGTAAGGAGCACCTTCTCATTTCAGAGGGGGCTCCCAGACACTAAACGACTCATGTTCATGTGTGAGATCGTTCACGGCGGCCTTGTTTTGCACGTTGTGTTATTGGAAACCGAGTTTGGAGTTTAGATTCGTTTATGTCTCCAGACAGTAGCCTGGTGTTGTGTTCAGGGCCCCTAAAGTCCCGGTTCCGTCCGTCAGGTCTGCAGAGCAAATGTCTGGTCGTGACGTCACTTTGCTCTTGCAGTCAACAGAACCTGGTCCACTTCCTGTACGGCCTGTGGAGCAGACCTCACGTCGGGACCATGGCCATGAGGAGCGAGGCCAGGGCGGACACACAGGTGGAGGAGGAGGAGGACAACTTTGGGCCGCAGCCTCTGTGCAGACTGGAGGTGAGTCATCACGGTCCTGGCAACTATTCAACAAAAGAACCTGACAGTTGGCGTTGTCCTGCCCCGGGTCCTCATCTGGTCCTCGAAGTTGAACAGATGATTGGACACGTGTTGGATGAGGCTGCTGCAGGTTGACAGTTGTAGTGCAGAGGGACAGGGTTCCTACGCAGTATGGGAAAAGTATGGAATTATTTGATTATTGTAATTCCAGGTATGTATGGGAAAAAAGAAAAGCGTTTATGGGAAAAATATTTGTGTTTCAAGACTGAAGTCTAAACAGACCTATGATCCCTGATCCTAACGATCAGTGATGAACGTCGCCATGGCGACACCCTCTCTGTACCTTCTACTGTCGCGACTGTATCTACAGAGCCGGAGTTCACTTGTGACTAAGAGGCGGAAGGGAAAGTAGTGCCTACCAACCAAGCGTTATTCAGATTCCCCTGGTGACAACTAGTTACTTTGTACTGTTGATGATAAAATACACACTGATCCAAAATTGCTGATTGGAGATATCATCTTTTAATATGACAATTAGTCCTAAAAAAGATAACTGAAGGTATTGGAAGTATCAATATTTCAATATCAAAATTGCACATCACAATAACTTCCTGGAGAAACTGTGACTTTGTGTGGATGAAGTGCAACATGATAGCTACACAGTCAGAATGTAATGTCACAGTTTGATTTTAAAATGATTTATTTACACCATAATATTTACTTATAATAATATTATATAAAATAACTAATGATATAAATGTATATAATAATATTTACTTAATAAACATCTAGCTACTTGTAGTCAGATGTCAAATACGGTCTGAAAAATGTACAGAGAAGAAGGAAATTTGAGTCTGGAAAAAGTCTGGGGTTTAAAAATGGAACCCGGAGAGGGAGGAGGCTGGGACCTGCCTTTTCTTTATCAACTGGTGCAGTTCCTGTTGAAAACCAGCATTTATAGTCAAGTATTTCGTACAGTCAGTCACTGCTGTTTAAGATAATAATAATAGTAATAACAGACCCCACGTGTAATTTAAAATGATTGCTGTGACACAAACACTCACTTTGCCAGGTCAAGGCCTGTCACGATAACTACTTTTTGTTGCATGATATATTGTGCCAGAAATTATTGCGATAAACAATATTATCGTCATTTTAAGACAATTTATTGATACTGAATCGTGTGAGCTTGGCTTACACGAGTTGTGTCACTGCTGAGAGAAATGTTATCCAAAGTTTACACTTGCGTTTAGGCCTCAGACAAAACAAGCAATTTGAAGACATGCATTTGGAAAAATACTAAGAAATCTATATTGTCTGACATTTTATAGACCAAACCGCTGATTTATTAATCATACGACGAGAACAGATGAGAGGACAGAAGCAGCGAGACTTTGCTGGACTGTTGTTGACAGTCATTCTTATGCCAACACACCAGGGCTGCATCTAACGATTATTTTCATTATCGATTAATCCGTTGATTGTTTTCTCGATTAATCAATTAGTAATTTGGTCCATAAAATGTTGAAAAAAAAGGCTCTTGTGTTTCCCAAAACCCCAAGATGATGTTTTGTTTTGTCCATACACCAAATGTATTCAGTTTACTGTCACAGAGGAACAAAGACACAAGAAAATATTCACATTTCAGAAGCTGAAATCAGAGAATTTTGACTTTTTTCATAAAAACTAATTGAACCGATTAATTGATTATCAAAATAATTAGCAACTAATTAAGTAACCAATAACTGTTGCAGCTCTTCAACACACATGCATGGAGACACAACGGCTGTTATTGAGGTCAATAAAAATGATTGAGTTCATATTCATTTATCGTACGATAAGTTGATAATGTAATTATCGTGACAGGCCTAGCCAGGTTCTCATGTACACATAGATGAAACTGTTAAAGGTGTTGCTATGATTGACATTGCGTTTTTCATCATTCATTCATACTGTGGATGGTTTGATCATTAAACGTCTTTATAAACGTTGTTATAGTCTCACAAGCTGTCATCCCAACGTTTCCCGTTGCAGCAATGTGGCATCAGTGCGAGTGACATCAAGAAGCTGGAGGAGGCGGGCTTCCACACGATCGAGGCCGTGGCCTACGCCCCCAAGAAGGAGCTGCTCAACATCAAGGGCATCAGTGAGGCCAAGGCCGACAAGGTTCTGGTAAGAAACCAGTTTCCCACAGTCATCCATGACCCGGCAGCAAACTGGTTCTTTTTAGAATGTTCATGCCGACTTGAGTGACTGTGGACAACGTTCACGTCCGGGTCTGTAAACGAGGGCCTCACCCTCACTTACCATCCACTAATCCGAGATTCTGTGGTCTGATTCCCGGTCATCAGTGGGCAAAACTCTGAACCCCACATTGCCCCTGACGGATGTGCCAGCAGTGTCTGAATGAGAGGCTGTATGAATGTGTTTGAATAGAAACGCCTACATGAATGCAGTCCATTTCCCATTCACTCGATTCGTTAGACTATATCTACCATGCCAAGTAATAGTAGTGAGAAGTGTGTGCTCTTGAGACCTTTATTCATCTTGTCCAGACTGAAGCTGCCAAACTGGTGCCCATGGGCTTCACCACGGCCACGGAGTTCCACCAGAGGAGGGCAGAGATCATCCAGGTCTCCACGGGCTCCAAGGAGCTCGACAAACTACTCCAAGGTCTGCACGCAAATCCCGAAATCCTCCTGGTCCTTAGTTTGTTAAAAAAAGAATCCCCATGCCCGGGTGGTGTTAGTGAACCGCTGTGTCCCTTGCAGGTGGGATTGAGACGGGCTCCATCACAGAGATGTTCGGAGAGTTCCGGACGGGGAAGACTCAGCTGTGCCACACGCTGGCAGTCACCTGTCAGGTGAGGAGGCGTTTTATTTTCAAAATGGAAACAAACCACTTGATTCAATGTGTTTTGAAGATGGTGTGAACATTCAACACGACTCGTTGTTGCGCAGCTTCCCATCGACCAGGGGGGTGGAGAAGGTAAAGCCATGTACATCGACACCGAGGGAACGTTCCGACCAGAGAGGCTCCTGGCCGTGGCGGAGAGGTGAGTGGAACGTGACGGCGCTGCTGCTGGAGAGTCCTGGCTCTGATGCGTCACGTGACCCGGGATCTGTCTGTGTTCAGGTACGGGCTGGTGGGCAGCGACGTCCTGGACAACGTGGCCTACGCCCGAGCCTTCAACACAGACCATCAGACCCAGCTGCTGTACCAAGCATCTGCCATGATGGCAGAATCCAGGTATACAATATAAACTGTATATATATCTATATACACAAGTATTAGCCATTGTACAACAAAATATGGAAAAAAATTAGCCAGAACAAATTAAGCAGAATATAACTGCAGAGAAAGTAGAGCAGCACTTTCTAATCAACTACTATGACGAGGCTTTTATCTGCATCTTGAATATGTCCTGGGTCTGGTGTGTATACCTGCAGCTCATACACACACTCCTCCCCCTCCCCCGGTGTGTCAGGTATGCTCTGCTGATCGTGGACAGCGCCACTGCTCTGTACAGAACAGACTACTCCGGGAGAGGAGAGCTTTCGGCGAGACAGGGACACCTGGGACGTTTCCTCCGCATGCTGCTCAGGCTGGCAGACGAGGTAAGACTCGCCTGGGACACTCATTTAGACTAACTGCTCGGTTCATCACTTTCATGATGAACTGGAATGATTTTGTGGCACGCACACACACAGATAGATCTTGTGTCTTTGGTGTTCACAGTGGTCCCCTGAGAGACACATTATCGACTCATAGCTTCGTACCCTCTAAACAGGACCTGTGATGTCATGTGCTGTAACTGTATTTGGACCCATTCATTCGTTTTATGAATTTATACCAAACAATGTTTTAAATGATGCGATCAAAAAGCTGCCAGCGCGGGATGAGGTGCGCACTACAACATGTCTGCAGTGTCGAAGCGTTGACGATGTAGGGCTGGTATATTGTGTCTGCTGGAATGTAAAAACGAATGTTGAGTGTTTATTCATCATACTTTTGTAATTGATTTTTGTCCTTGAAAATCAAGATAAGAAAGTAAAAAGCACATTGAGGCTATTTAATTCATGCAATGGTGAAAAAAAACCCTGTAAAATACCGGTTGTTGGGTTTTGGCCAACACTTTTAATTTCGGTGCATCCCTAGCAAAAGTTAGAACTCATCGCACTTTTTCCAGAGTAAGGTCGAGACTGTCAGACTCACCAAGGTCGTTTCTGTACCGAGTATTTCTTGTCTGATATGTCCCAACAGTTTGGCGTTGCCGTGGTGATCACCAACCAGGTGGTAGCGCAGGTGGACGGGGCAGCCATGTTCTCGGCGGATCCCAAGAAACCAATCGGTGGCAACATTATGGCTCATGCCTCCACCACACGGTGAGTGATGGTGTGTTTGTCTCCATCATCAGGAGATGGCTCGTCTCCCCAGCAACCACCGAAGATAGATATAGATATATATGGAAAAGCACCACTACCCAATTAACATGATATGAATAGACATACTGACCACTTCTGAATGTCTGGTTAAAGCCGGTTTATGCTCGATGGATCATGCAATACTTCTTGCTCTTACAGTCTGTACCTGAGGAAAGGCCGAGGAGAGACGAGGATCTGCAAGATCTACGACTCGCCCTGTCTGCCCGAGTCTGAAGCCATGTTTGCCATCAACGCTGACGGAGTGGGCGATGCCAAGGACTGAGTGGGCAGACGGGGGTCCACGTCTGGTGGTCCACGGCGTTTAATGATGACGGCCCTCAAACCAAGCCACAGACTGATGTTGATGATGGGCTTTTGGGATTTTGAGTTGCTTCACTGAGGCTGAGTCGATGAGACGGTCCAGGCTGCACATCTGGACCTCGTGCTGCAGCTGCGACGTGTGAAGATTTGTTTCGTGCTCAAGAAAGTTATGACATAGACTCTCATAATTGTGAGATGCATTATAATTATGATGCAATATCTCACGAGTTCTTCAAACCTTTAATGTCACATCTCATAATTATGAGATGCTACGTCATGATGACGGAAAATGTATTTTCTTTGTTGAAACTGATGCAGTTTCATAAGTGGAGTGGTAGAAAAGAAACTATTATAAAAAACTATTTGAAAGATATATTTTCTTTTGTTAATTTGATAAGAGTTTCTGTCGAGTGGTGTCTCTTTTGGACGTCCGGTGGTGAAGCTTCTTCGAGAAGGCAGTCGAAACATAATTGACTCACATTTCTCTGCAGCCACTCCAACACTGTTAGTTCCCTTCTGTTTGTCTGTACCAGAACCTATTTAAATTCCTTTTATTATTAAATTCATCTGTTAACATCATCATGGGAGGAGTTGACACTGTGAGCCGTCACACGTTAGACAAACCAGAGGAAGGGGAGGGTTTGGTAGTTAAATACACACAACTACGAATTTATAAGAAATGCAGAAACAGATCTCCTGAGGTCTTATTTTTGTTATCAGTATATTGTGGAAACAATCACTTCTGATATCCACTTGTCACAGCAAAGAGTAAATTCCTCAGAATAGAAAAGTCATTAGTGCTACGGAAGTGAATCTAGATGACCGCATTAGGATACTTTTCACAACCAAACAGAAAACTGTACACATTATTTTACTGACACTGCACCTGGTCCAAGTCTGGTGCGTCACTTCACTGGCTCAATCATCATGTGATCTGAAGTTTGAGCTTCACTGACAGTTGATGAAGATACCAAACGGACACTACACCAATGGAGTGTCAATAATCACTGACCAGTGTACGAATGAAAAATGTACAATACAAATAAAACTTCATTTATTAAGTGTTAAGTGCAATACATGTATTTATTGTATCAATTTCTGTAGCGTGGGTTTATTCTAAATGACCGAAATAATAGTTGGGTGCCAGACCTGAGAATGAAAAAAAAACAACAACCCAATCTGGCACTTTAAAATATTGGATGTAAACAATTTGGCCCAACAACCAACCTCGCTACGAGAATACACAACACAAAGCTCAAAACATCGAGGGGAATCATTAATTCAATTACAAACTAAATACTACAATCAAACAGGTGAATCAACTTCAAATGACTCCATTCACAGAGCGGCAATCATTCAACTAAAAATAAGTCCGAACATTAATGCCTTGATTTGAAAAAATTATAAATACATTTAAATAGAGAGCTTAAATATTGACCAGTGTTAGATATTGATCAGCTTTAAAAAAAAATCCTGCCTCTAGATCATTTTGTGTGTAATCGTCGGTGTCACCACGTCTTCAGTGTCTGTGGTGGCAAGATTCCAGATGTGTTCCACTGGAAATCTTTTTTCTTGTGGCATACTACAGACGGTCCTGTTGATCCCCACGACAGGTACCGTGACAGACTTGTTGGACACGTTTTCCAAAACTCAACTCATAAAAGAATGAATAAATTAAAATTATCTCCCCTCTGGTATCTAGACATGCAGATACATAACGAATTATTTGTCATCTCTAAAGGGAAGTTCAAATATATTTGCTTGTATTGTTTTTATGGGCTGAACTGATCCCGTTAGATTCACCTGTTGCTGCTGGATAATAAATGCCCGTGTTTAATCAATGATTTTTAGTTAAAAAGAAATTGTTTTCAAAGAATAGACACTACACTACAATCTATATTACTCACTGATACTGACTCAAAGCCTGCAAAAAATAAACAACCAGTTTCATTTCACAGTGACAGAATAGCAAAGATATCCACCAATGAGGGGAAATAAAATTTGTCTTCCGTACAGTACATCTGATTGGACGACCACATATCAGTGTCCTGACTAGCCAGTCAGTGCCCTCCAATGAATGACTCCATCTTCCAGACCTCGGTCGAAATTAATTCTTCACTTTGTTCTGACAGGTAAGACCAGAATTTAAGCCTCCAGTGTAGATGTTTCTTCCTCCTTGGAAACAAAGAAAATACAATAAATAGGAATCATTTATCTATGTGTATTTAGTGTTGTGTATTCTGAATATTTCACTATCATCAACTTGTTGTTTAGATCCTACTCCATCAAGGCTGTTTAAGGATGGGACCAACATATCTCTATTGACAGGCTACGTACCAAAGGCCTTTAAGGTGGCAGTAGTTAAACCTCTGCTCAACAACCGTACTCTGGACCCTGATATTTGAGCTAACTCAGGATTTAGAAAACATCATAGTACAGAAACAGAACTGCTGAAGGTTACCAACGACCTTCTCATGGCCTCAGGCAGTGGACATGTTTCTATCCTCGTCCTTTTAGATCTTAGTGCTGCATTTGATACCATTGATCACCAGATTCTGTTACAGAGACTAGAACACATTGGGATTAAAGGAACAGTACTAGAATAGTTTAAGTCCTACTCATCTGATAGATTTCAGTTTGTTAACGTTAACAACAAAACTTCCATTCATACAAAAGCTAGTCATGGAGTTCCACACAGTTCTGTGCCAGGACCGATACTTTTGACTTTATATATGCTTCCCTTCAGTCGATATTATCAGAAAGTACCAAATAAATTTCTATTGTTACGCAGATGATATCCAGCTGTATTTGGGCACATTCAGTATTTTTTGTACTGTAATTCATTACTGTTAGGATGTTTCCCAACAAGTCTGTGAAAAGACTCCAGTTAATCCAAAATGCAGCAGCACGAGTTCTGACAGGAGCCAGAAAAAGAGATCATATTTCTCATGTTAGCATATCTGCATTTGCTTCCTATAAAATTCAGAATAGAATTGAAAATCCTGCTCCTCACCAACAAAGCCCTTAATAATCAAGCTCCATCATATCTTACAGAGCTCATAGTTCCATATTATCCCAATAGATCAAAGTGTGTAAAAGGAGAATGTGAGTCAGAGCCTTCAGCCACCAGGCTCCTCTCCTCTGGAATCAGGGAGGCAGACTCCCTCTCTACATTTAAAGTTAGACGTGAAACCTTCCTCTTTATAAGGATTATAGTTAGAGCTGCTCAGGGGTTTACTCAACCATCTCTTAGTGATGTTGCTATAGGCCGAGACTGCTGGGGGAAGGTCAATCAGTCTGTCTCCAACTATTATTATTAACAAGATTCATTACATCTATAAGTTTCAGTATAATTATTATTATCATTATAAGGATCGGTCTGACAGAGCTTAAAACAACGGTTACACAACTATTGCTGGTCTCGCTCGTCTGTCCCCCATTTCTCTCTTCTTGTTCCACTCACAACTGAGACCTCAGTTTCCTGTTAAAAGGGAGTTTTTTCTCTCCAGTCTCAGAGCTGCTCATTGTGGGAACTGTTGGGGTTTCTCTTTAACATTGTGAGGTCTCCACCTCACTATGTAAAGTGCCTTGAGGTGATGTATGTTGAAATTTGGCGCTTTACAAATAAAATTGAGTTTGAATATTCAAAAATAAATATTTTTTACCTTAAACAAGTCTATATATTATGTAGTTTCATAAAATATCTGAAAAAATGTATTATCTGCTTTCAATGTTACACTGTCAATATTGGACAGCTACTGTAGAAAAAGAAGCATTTGGATGAATATCCTGTATCTGGGACATGATTATGAATCAGAGTTCATGAAGTGGGTGAGGTGTGCTCTCACATCATCACTGCCCGTTGACATGTTCAGAGCCAGCTCAGTCCAGTTTGTGGCCTCAGATGTGTTTCCCAGCTCCCTGTGACACTGTTGGCAAGACATTATGATGGTTAGTTTCATTGGGCATCATGCGAGAACTGTTCGTACGAACAGCTTTGGTCTTAAATCGAGCGTACGAGTGATTTAGGAGAACTTCCCCGCATTCACCATTTTTTTCATATTTTGAGATTTCTTAATTTACACTTTTCTGATAGATAGAAGCGTTTGATGAATCTGACGTGGCCTGTTTGTACGAACTCACGGTACGAGCAGATGTCGGAGAAATTAAGGATAAGAATACGAACATGTTCTTGCATGAGGCCCATTGTCTTCATAACAACAACAACACACTTGACAGTGAAGTAAAAAGAAAGATAACACCCTGATATGTTGGTCTATATCTTTTCTTATCGTTTTCCTAGAATTGCAGGTCGGTGATGGTCATGTGATATTGTATGTTCAGAACTGACTGAATCTTGTCTTAAAAAAGAAGGGGTACCAGTTATTCTACCATGGGTCAGTTGTGTTCAAATAGTCACAGTTCACCTCCCCGTGTGGTGTAGTGAATGAGTGCAGAGCGTCAGTGAGCGGCTCATGTACCTTTGCAATGTAAAGTCTCATCGTCTTGGAGAAACCTGGACTGAGTTCCTCTGCCTGGAAGTTACAACAACAAACAAGATAGTGTCATGTCGAATATGAATACAAGTGAAAAGCAGAATAACAGTTTAGATCCACTGAACACTAAGCAAAGTTCACCTTTGCATTGTGGGTGATTTGAGGGTTTTAGGACAACTACCATGTCACCACCACGTCTCTGATTATATTCCTGCCACAGAACCTTTGTTACAGGCTGAATATATCACAAATGATATTTTAAAAGGACACAATTAGGACTGCATTTTTATTCCCCAAGAAGAACATTGCAGCTGACAATAGAAGAGTACTGCACTCTTCTACCAGCTGGATGTCTCATGTTCATCCCTCAGCTCCAACTACAGATTGTAGCACGAAGTCACATTCCTTGTTGTTTATCTAATCATCAACTTCAAACTTGGCGGGTGTATTTCTAAGGACACCGGGAAATGCAGTGTTTAGGACTTTGGTTTCTCCACTTGGTGATGAGTTTGGGCAGATGTGAACACAGCCATCGTTCTCCTTCGTAGACTGCATCAACACTCTTACAGGAAGTGGTGTATGTCGGGTCAGAAACATATTCTGTGTGGTTCATTTGTGGTGGGAACACACAACTAAACACATATATATTGATCATCTTGTTACAGTGGCACCTGTCAATTGGGGGGATATATTGGATATCAAGTGAATGTTGATGTGTTGGAAGTGACAGGGGTCAGATGGTGGTGGCTGGTCGAATGGGTCAAAGCATCTGTAAACCTGCAGGTCCTGTTGGGCATTCCCAGTCTGGACAACCAGTGAACCGCAACACGTTCATGGGCGCACGGGACTCATCGATGTGCGTCGGGAATTGTCAGATCCCACTGGAGCACAAATTGGTGAAAGAGTGAAAGCTTCTTCTGATAGGAAGGTCTTTGGACAACGTGCCCATGCTGACCCCTGACCACCACCAACAGCGCCTACAATGGACATTAGTGGTGCAACGGATCATCATTGATCCGTGATCCGTTCGGATCAATATCTTCGGTTCGGCGCACATGTGATCCACGGATTGATTTATGAAAAAAAAAAAAATTGTGCGCATGTTCAGTCCACACACAGCGTGGTCATGGCGAGCGGAGGAACGGAGGAGCTTGAACGCCCCGCGTCATTTAAATCCCCTGTGTGGGAGCATTTTGGCTTCCCTGTCAAATATAATGAAGGAAAAGGGTTAGTGGATAAAACCGTGACGTGTGTAGGCACTGTGGCACAAGAAAGCCATATGACAGTGGAAACACATCAAGCATGGCCATGCATTTGAAGCGACATCACCCTGTTGTGCCCGCAGATAGGGTGCTTTGCACATGTAGTGAATTTGGCATCACAGAAGGGAATCTCAGTCAATAGGATGGAACGCCTCCTTGGGAGGATCAGGAAGGTGGTTTCCTACTTCCACCGAAGCACAACAGCTGCTCATGTGCTTGAGACAAAGCAATAAAATGCTTAAGCTGCCTACTCATAAGCTCATACATGATGTCCCAACAAGGTGGAACTCCACTTATATGTTGGAGCGTCTCTTTTTGGAGAGACCTTTGCCAGCAAAGACATGGACAGCAAGACTCCTGCTGACATCATCAAAGAGGAGGTGGCATCCTACCTGGCAGCAAGCGGCATTACAGTGGATGGTGATCCACTTACATGGTGGAAAAGCAATGAGTGTAAATATCCTCATATTGCCAAGATGGCAAGATGTTATCTCGCTGTGCCAGGCTCTTCAGTTCCTTCCGAGAGAGTGTTCTCAACAGCAGGGGACATAGTGACTGCAAAGAGGTCCACACTCTCCCCAGACAATGTAGACATCCTTGTCTTTTTGAAAAAGAATTTGAAATTATAAGCTCAGGTATGCTTTGCTTTCTTTCTTTTATTCTTCTTTGATGATGTGGACATAGGCTTTATTTCACTATCCATGTTTCAAGGAAGATGATGTGCCTTCATATGTTGCACTTTAAGTTGTTTTTTATCAATGGTCATTGGTCCATGTTTAAAGGAAGGAGATATGCATTTTTATGTTGCACTTTAAGTTGATTTTATATATTTTAATTTAATAATTTTAAAAAGTGTTAATAAACGAAAAGACACAACTTATGTTTATTTGTCTTGTCTTTTTTTTTTTTTTTTTTTGCTGATCCAAAAAATGATCCGATCCGTGACTCTGATCCAAGAAACGATCCGAACCGTGAGTTTTTTGATCCGTTGCACCCCTAATGGACATGTGAGCAATGGAACTGGACCATGGACCAGTGGAATAAGGTGGCCTGGTCTGATGAATCAAGTCTGTTGCGTGTGTGTCGCTTGCCACCAGGATGTACTATTGGAAAATGGTTGTGTGATGCTTTGGACAACGTTCTGCTGGGAAACCTTGTGTCCTGCCTTTCATGCGGAGGTTCGTTTGACCGTGGCAGAGTTCACCCCTTCATGGAAACAGTATTCCCTAATGGCTGTGGCCTCTTTCAGCAGGATGATGAGTCCTGCCACACTGATATAACGCTTCAGGAACGGTTTGAGGAACACAACGAGTTCATGGTGTTGACTGGGCCTCCAGTTTTCCATGATTTCAATCCACTGGGGCATCTGTAGGACGGACTGATCTGATCAATGGAGGGATCACCTCCCAACTTACAGGACTTAAAGGGGCAGTAAGCAATCTTAATCCAATACCCTTTTTGTAAAAATCTGCAAATATTTCCTCGCGGTCCGCTAGCTGTCGGTTCTGCGTGCGTCAGAAAAAAAAATCAGTTTTTTCGGCTCAGCGCTGGTTCCTTGAAATTGAACACAAAACAGATGGTGCGGACCTCACCACACAACACTGCGAGTGTAGTCTGTAAACATCACTCGCTGACACCTTAACAGACCTGCTAGCAGGTGGGGCTACGATTAAGGGGGTTTGGTCTACTGGTCAGTGTTGTTAGAGGTCGGGAGTTTGAGGCCCGGTCAGTGCAGTAAAATAATCAGCAACGACAAAGAGACAAGCTTCCTCCAAAATCACTTATTGCCTCTTTAAACGATCTGCTGCTAACGTCCTGGTGCCAGATACCACTGAGTCCATGCCTACAGAGCAGGACTACAGGTTTGACCTGGATCGACACTGAAGCAAGTCTTCTTGTTGTTATTTGGGCCACACACATCTGACCAATGAATGAATTAATTATTCTCAGTGAGGCATTTTATTTTACCTGAATTCTTTTGGAAAATGCAACAGGTTAATTGCAGTCTGTGGACCTGTACCTTGAGGAAGTTCTCGAGGGCTTCATGTAGTGTGGAGGAGGGGGGGCTCTGGTAGAGGGCAGCAGCCGCCTTCCTCTCCAACCAGTCCAGAGTTGCTACCTGCAGAGACACAAACAGCTGAAACACTGACTTCAGACGTATTAGATGTGTTTACAGTTGGATATTAGGATGAGCAAATTACTCCTGGTAAGAGCAGTCAACGGATCAGCAACAGCACCGCCCTCTGTCTCACCTCATAGCACCATCGACCCAGCAGGTAGAAACACATGGGGTCATCATCTCTCAGTGCCATAGCACGGTCTAGATGCTCCTGGGGGGGAAACATATCAGTCAACTAAACAATAATGCCAAAGTTTAAACATTAAGATGATCATTCATCCTACAAATAAATCCAGATATCTCCACCCATCCATCCTGTCCGGGGTTTAGCTTGTTTAATGACAACTCGTCCAAAGTTAATCGGAGGACAGACCCGTTTCTGGATTCATTAGAAGGATGTGCACCACATTAACAGCCTGGATTCTGGATTGTTTTAGTGTCTGTTGATAAAAGTCACATCTTCAGGGAAGGTATAGATGGAGAGTGCACGTCAGACACCCAAAATGACAAACCCAGCACATGTGGTGCTGTTATCAAGGTGAGAGCATTCGGGCCAGTAACTCCCACATCGAACATCACACATTTCAAAAATGTACATCATGTGCTCCCTAAGTTGAGCTCAAACTCTTGATAAGCACACATCTGCCTTGTTTTTTTTTTTGCAAAATTGTGAAAAGTACTAAACCCCTTTCAAACTCTTCCCAGGCTGTTAGTCCACTCTACATGACTCATGATCAAAAATGATTTAGACTATTGTGTGAACAGTTAGGAACCTTCTTGACCTTTTATTGTGGCCAGCCTAAGGCACACCTGTGCAATAATCATGCTGTCTAATCAGCATCTTCATATGCCACACCTCTGAGGTGGATGGATTATCTTGTGCTCACTAACAGATTTAGACAGATTTGTGAACAATAATTGAAAGAAATAAGCCTTTTGTGTACGTAGAAAAAGTCTTAGATCTTTGAGTTCAGCTCATGAAAAATGGGGGCAAAAACGAAAGTGTTGCATTTATAATTTTGTTCAGTAGATATATACATATACACTGCGTGCACGATTATTAGGCAAGTTTTTTTTTTGAGGATTATTTTATTATTGAACAACTACAGCGCTTTCGCTCAATCCAACTGTTAATAAAGCTCAAACCTTAATATTTAAGAAAGTAAAAGTGAAGTTTTGTCTTTCTTAAGAGAATATCTCAGTGTGCAGAATTATTAGGCAAATACTGGTGCGCAGAATTATTACGCAACTAAATGAAAAATGAATATTTTCCCATCTCACTTGTTTATTTTCATCTGTTAAAGTGAAAATAATGAACAAACAACTCTAAACATACAAATAAACATTTCTAACATTTCCAAAAAAGAAATCAGTGACCAATATAGCCACCCTTCTTTTCAATAACCGTCACAAGCCTTCCATCCATGGAGTCTGTCAATTTCTTTATCTGATCTGACGATTAACTTTTCGTGCAGCAGCAACCACAGCCTCCCAGACACTGTTCAGAGAGGTGTGCTGTTTTCCTTCATGGTAAATCTCCCGTTTAAGAAGAGCCCACAAGTTCTCAATATGGTTTAAGTCAGGTGAGGAAGGGGGCCATGTCACGTTCCTGTCATCTTTAAGGCCTTTACTGGCAAGCCATGCAGTGGAGTACTTTGATGCATGTGATGGAGCATTGTCCTGCATAAAAATCATGGTCTTCTTGAAAGATGCAGGCTTTTTTCTGTACCACTGCGTGAAGAAAGTGTCCTCTAAAAACTGGCAGTAGTTCTGGGAATTGATTTTTAGTCCATCTTCAACCCGAAAAGGTCCAACTAGCTCATCTTTAATGATACCAGCCCATACCAGAAGCCCAACTCCACCTTGCTGGCGTCTGAATCGAAGTGGAGCTTTGTGCCCATTACTGATCCAGCCACGGGCCCATCCATCTGGTCCATCAAGAGTCACTCTCATTTCATCAGTCCATAAAACCTTTGAAAAATCTGTCTTCAGGTATTTCTTGGCCCAGTCTTGACGTTTCAACTTATGTGTCTTGTTCAATGGTGGTCGTTTTTCAGCCTTCCTTACCTTGGCCATGTCTCTGAGCACTGAACACCCTGTACTTCTGGGTACTCCAGGTGGGTTACAGTTCCGGAATATGCCAGCACTGGAGGACGATGGGTTCCTAGTAGCTTAACGCTTGACTCTTCGTAAATCTTTGGCAGTTAATTTGCGTCTTTTTTTCTCTACACGTTCCTTTCGACCCTGTTGACTTTATGCAACAAAACGTTTGATAGTTCTGTGATCACGCCCCAATATCTTAGCAATGCCAAGCGTGCTGCATCCACCTGAAAGATTTTTTACAATTGTTGACTTTTCAGAGTCAGTCAAATCTCTTTTTGGGACCATTTTGCCTAGGGAAAAGAAGCTGCCTAATAATTATGCACACCTTGATATAGGGTGTTGATCTCCTTAGGGCACACCCTCCCTCATTACACAAATACACATCACCTGATTTGCTCAAATCCATTAAGCACTCAAGTTTATACAGGTTGGAGTTGGAAAATATGCATAAAAATTATGATATGGTCAAAATACTCACTTGCCTAATAATTGTGAACGCAGTGTATATATGAACACTAGGGATGGGACGATACAGTGATCTCACGATTATTTTTTTTATATACAATGTGAGGTTTGCGATGTGATATCAACACGATTCGATATTAACAGTTCAGTTACGTATGAATATTCCGAACTGATATTTAATATTCAGCCATTTCTAACACAAAATAAATTCAAAGCCTAAATTAAACTGGCAGGAAACGGCCAGGGGCGAACCCATGGGCTCCAAGTGAGCTAACTGACGCCCCAGCATCGCGCTTATTTTTGTAGAGAAAAATCAAATAATCCACATTTTCTGGAGACAGCAGACCCTACCCTTGGGAGGTTACAATTTCCTCTGCGGTTGTGAAGATGCGCTCGCTGGGCACAGATGTTGCAGAGATCGAAAGGTTTATGGCTTTGGCTGTAGCGGCGAGCACAAGAAAGCTAACCAGAGTCACGTCTGCATACAGCTCGCCAGAATACCGACCGATGTCTTTCAGTATGGCGCGCTTCAAACTCGCTATGACGGGGGAATCCCCCACATGGGGGGTGAAGGCTCTGTTGCATACAATGCCAACTGCGCCCTCTGATGTCTAAAGTGTGTAATAATGACAGGGATATTTTTTTTATCGTCACCCCAGATCAGCTTGTTATACCAGGAAATATCGCTTTATCCTTTTCTGACTGACGAAATGGATCGTAACATTTTTGAATTGAACTTCGATTGTTTTTCCTATCCCTAATATACACAATTTTAGATTCTTGAAGGAGGGTCACAACGTTGTGTCCATCTGAATGAGGCACAAATGACTGTGCCGGATTTTACCTTCAGTATGTGGCTGCTCTTCAGTTTGCCATGCATGCTGTCATTCTGGGAGCTCAGTCCTGTCAGCACCGCAAACCTGGAGCCAAAAACACAAGAAGCGACACACCAAAACCCGAACCCCTGACCTCTATCCACATGGGCACTGGTGGGACAAGATCTACACAGAGCTAAATCCCAGAAAGTGTGACTTCATTATCATCTTACCACTTGTGACAGTCCGCGTTCAGGCCGTTTTTCTTCAGGGCCAGCTCCGCCTCCTCACGACCTGCAACACCAGCTCACAGTTTAATCCCAAACTCTATTGAAGGTGTCGTATTTCCCTCTTCAGTAGGGTCCCTGTGTTCTAGCAGGGTCTGCAAGCAGTTATGCACTTCGTAATGTGTTTTTTCTCAAATGTCTTGAGTGTTTTTTTTATCTACGTTTGTTTTACTCTATTTGAGTAAACAGTTTTTATAATAATCTTTATCAGGTTGTGTTAGTATGTGTGTGTGTGTGTATGTCAATTACCTTGTTGTGCATAGGTCCTCTTCTTTTGTTTGTCCTCAGTGGCCCCGTACATATCACTGTAGGCCCGAGCCAGTCTCCATAGAAACTCCCTGCTGTCTCCATACTGCAAACACGGAATCAGAAAACCATCCGTCACTTTCTCTGTGTGCGCGCTGGTGTGTGTATTACTATGATTGTAATGATAACAACCAGTCTGACACTGTCACTATGTCTGCTCATTGTGGTAACTGTGATACAGGACTACACCTTTTATTAGAGTGCCTTGAGATGATGCATGTTGTGATTTGAAAGTATTTAATAATCAATGATTCTAATTTCTATATAAACAATCATTCTTTGATCATGATTTTTTTCCCCATCACGTCAACAGTGAGTCAGGGTCCCGTTACTGACCTCCGTTCTGTTGTCCAGCAACAGTCGAAACCCCTCTGCCTTCAAACTGGCGTCTCCTGTGTGGAGGATGTCACTCTGAGCCAGGAGGAGAGCCAGCTCTCCACTTGGAACTGTGGTCGCCAGCTGCATCCTCCCTTCCACCTCCTCCTCTTCTTCCTCCTGCAGCTCCCTGTCTTCATCCACCTCCTCTTCCTGAGAGTCTTCCTGGCGGAGGGTCAGGACTGTGGCACAGCTCCGGTCTTCCTCCTCCTCATCAGACTCCTGCTCTGGCCCCGGCTCGCCCTCCTCTCTGTCTGTGTCCTGGTCTGTGTAGTCGGACTCAGCATACGCTGTGGAGTACCTGGAACATAAACGGACCGTCATCTGGTATTTATGGAGTATTCTTTTAGCTGGGGGAAAGATGGAAATGTTTTCATGACACCACATTTACCATGTCACACTTCAGATAATTGACAACGTTAGAAATGTGTGAAAAACATATATTTTTTATTTTCAAAAGATTCGACAAACAATGAATGCTGCTTTTAAAATCATACTGGTGATCAATCGTATACAATAAGCACTATCAATGCCAGCTCATACCCTCCTTCGCTGGTCTCCTCGTGTGCGCTGGCCTGGCCCTGGCTGGCAGTGAAGTAGAGGGAGCTGGAGCTGGTGGACTCGGTGCGCTCTCTGTGGACAAGATGGCGGCGCCTCCGTACCCGCTGACTGTCCTCCACTCCCTTTCTGAATGTGCATTACAGATGGAACATGAACGGACTGATCGAAAGACTCAAATACAAGCGAAAGACTTTTGATACCTACTTTAACACAATTTGTATATGAATATACATGATCATAACACGTGCACGTGTTTCCTCCTTATGTTGTTGTGTCTTCATTGTCTGGATAAATCTGAGTGTTTTGATGCAGAGCTTTATCTTTTAATCATCAAAAATAACTGGACAGACCTTGAATGAAGACATACTGTATGTCATTCATACTCTACATGTCATTCAAATAGCATTGAAAAACTGTTTCAATGTAAAAACGACAACATGCCAGCCTATAATTCAGCCTGAAACTGAACCACTGGAGATCATAAGAAGTGAGTAGTCTACTGTTTTAAAGAGAAACACTCTGGGTGCAGTTTTTGGATTTGAACCATGTAGTGAAAACTAAATATGATTTTGTTTTAATGATCTGTTAGTATGACATGCTCAGGAGGCTCAGTGAGGCAGGTTCTGTCCGGTTCATGACACGGTCTCTCACTTCACGTCCTGGATGATCTGCAGGGCGATGCCGTGCAGGCCGCCCCTCAGCTCGGCCACCTCGGAGCGCAGCGAGGCCACGCAGCTCAGCACCTGGTCCAGCTGGTTCCTGAGCTCCAGCTGCTGTTCTGGGGACAGGCCCTGCACCACCGCCTCCACCGCGGCCAGAGCCTGCTGCTGGGCCTCCGCCTCTGGAGACCGAGAGAGGGAACACATGTTCCTCTTACATATATATATATATATCTACAAGCACTCTGATCCCCAAACGTTCACCCACCCTCTTCACATGAACATCCATATGGAGGCAGTGGAAGCAGACTGAGAAGGTGCATTCAGACCCACTCACCTTTTCTCCACAATTTGTTGTGTTGCAGCCATGTGCTGACAAAGTATGGAGTTCAAAGTCTGAATACTGATGTGATATTACAGTTGTTCTTTTTTTAATATATTAAAATATAACGATGTCTAACGTTCTGTTTTGGCTCTGTCATCGTGGGGCGTTGTGAGAAGATTGGTGAAAGGGAAATGTAATTAAACAATTTGAGGCTGCAACATAACAAAATGTGCCAAATGTTAACTTGCTGACATAAACGAGCATTCATTAGTACATTTGACAGAAGCCATTACCAATCTTAATCAAGCATCTCACACACACGCACACCAGAGCTGCAACAGTTAATCGATAAGTAATCAATTACTAAATTAATTGCCAACTATTTTGATAATCGATTCAAGTAGTTTTTATGGGGGTTTTTTATGTTAAATGTGAATATGTTCTGGTTTCTTTGCTCCTCTGTGACAGTAAACTGAATTTATTTGGTGTGTAAACGAAACAAAACATCATCTTGGGGTTTTGGGGAAACACGACAGACATGTTTCACCAGTTTATCACATTTTATGGACCAAACAACTAATAGATTAATCGAGAAAATAATCGACACACACACACACACACACACACACACAGACTCTCTCTCTCTCTCTCTCTCTCTCTCTCTCTATCACACACACACACACACTCTCTCTATCTATCTCTCACACACACACACACACACACACACACACACACACACACACACACACACACACACACACACACACACACACACACACACACACACACACACACACACACACACACACACACACACACACACACACACACACACACACACACACACACAATCTCTCTCTCTCTCTCTATCAGTGGTGGGACCGGGGGAAAACTCCCATCAAGCAGCTTTGTCAACAGTACACTCTCAATGTTTCTCGGGACATTACCAAGTCTTTGCAAAATCTAGAAAAGACCATAGTGGACCAGCAGAGTTCTTCTGAGTCCGCGGGGAATCAGGGGTGTGTTGACGACAGTAGGAAGGGAAAGGCCGTCTTGGCAAACCTACTGGGTTTGAAGGCACAGGGGGCTCTGATTCGGTCCCGTTTCCAGAGCGCTGCGCTGATGGACTGACCGACAAAGTTTTTCTTCAGCCTGGAGAAGAAGAATGGACAGAGCAGAATGATCCACGCGCTGCGTTCGGCGGGGGGACAGCAGCTCACCACGGCGACGCAGATCAGGGAGAGAGCCATGGAGTTCTACTCCGACCTGTTCAGTACAGAGTACACAGAAGATGACGAGGCCTTCAGCGTGGGCAGGGGGCCTGCCCACAGTTTCTGGGGACGACAACCGGGAGCTGGAGGGGCCCCTGACTGAAGAGGAGGTTTTCAGAGCACTACAGAGCATGCAGGGGGGTAAAGCCCCTGGCATCGATGGTCTCCCGCCAGAGTTCTACAAGACTTTCTGGGAGGAACTGAAAACAGACATTATGGATGTGTTCACCGAAAGTTTTGGGGACTGCTCGCTTCCGCAGAGCAGCAGGAGGGCAGTGTTAACCCTCCTCCCTAAGAAAGGCGACCTGATGGACATAAAGAACTGGAGGCCGGTCTCTCTGCTGTGTTCGGATTAAAAACTGCTGTCCAAGGTCCTGTACTCCCGGCTGAAAAAGGTGATGGACCGGGTCATCCACAGGACCCAGACCTACTGTGTGCCCGGCAGGTCCATTGTTGACAATGTGTCTTTAGTCCGGGATCTTTTGACCGTCTCTGGTTCATTGGGTTTAGATGCTGGGCTAGTTTCATTGGATCAGGAAAAGGCTTTTGACCGGGTTGAGCACCAGTACCTGTGGAAAGTGCTTGAAAGGTTCGGCCTCAGCCCTGGGTTCATCCCCAAGATAAAGTTGATGTATGGGAACATTGAGAGTGTGCTGAAAATTAATGGTGGTTTGTGTGAACCTTTCAAAGTGACCAGGGGGATAAGGCAGGGCTGCTCGATGTCGGGTATGTTATACGTTTTGTCTATTGAACCAATGTTGCCCAATGTCCGCTCATCCATCAATGGCCTGGCTTTACCTGGGTTTGATACGCCTTTTACTGTGTCAGCCTATGCAGACGACATTATAGTTTTTACGAAGAGTCAAAACGATGTGGATAGCTTAGGACACATTGTTGAGGCTTTTCAGAAGATCTCAGAGGCCAAAGTGAACTGGGCCAAGAGTGACGCCTTGGCTGTGGGGAAATGGGCGGGAGGTCTCCCTCAACTTCCGGGTGGGTTGGCCTGGCAGAGAGGGGGTTTAAAGTACCTGGGGGTTTATCTAGGGGATCAGGGAACCACAGCAATGAACTGGGAAGGGGTGGTGGGCAAAGTGGAGGGAAAGTTGAATAAATGGAGGTGGCTGCTTCCCCACATGTCTTACAGAGGCAGGGTGCTTATCATAAACAACTTGGTAGCATCCAGCCTCTGGCACAAACTGAAATGTATGGAGCCCCCTGCTGGTCTTTTAAAGAGTATCCAGTCGATCATCCTAAAGTTTTTTTGGGACGATCTACACTGGACTCCTCAATGTGTTTTGTACCTGCCAAAGGAGGAGGGTGGGCAGGGATTGGTGGACTTAGTGAGCCGGACTGCTGCTTTTAGACTCCAGTTCGTACAGAGGTTTTTATTTGGGACTGATGATGTTGTATGGAAGCCAGTGGCCAGCACCATTTTGAGGGGGGTAGCAAGTCTGAACTCGATGCTTCATTGTTCTTAGTGGACTGTAGTTTTGTCCCTTTGTGTAAACTGCCTCACTTTTATCAAGGACTTTTTACAGTGTGGAGACTTTTTAAGTGGTCCAGACTAGGACCTGCAGCGTCTCTGTTCTGGCTCCTGGAGGAGCCCCTGGTGTGGGGGGCCCGGCTGGATCTCCACGATGGCAGCAGACCCGGACTCACCGACAGGCTAACGGGAGCTGGAGTGACGAAACTTGGGGGGATTGTGGAGGCTGCTGGTCCTGGTCTCCAGAACACGGAGGGAGTGGCCTCCCTGCTGGGCCTGAGGTCGGCTCGCCACACCAGGACAATTCTGAACGAGTGGAACAACAGACTGGACAGTGGGGAGAAGGAGATGCTGCAGGACTATTCTGAGGGAACTGAACCCCCCGACTCGGGGGACCCTTTTCCAGACATTGGTTTTTCCGTACGTCATGCTGACCCACCGGACACTGCTGCTGACTTTCACATGCAAACTGGGAAAGGTTTGTACAGACACTGTGTTCTGGCCACTCACAGGAAGTCGCTGGGTGGGAGGAAGGACATGGTCTGGAAGGACAGACTTCCACGGGAAAGAGCCGGTGTGGAGACTCTTGTGAACAAGAGATCTGGAGACCTGCAGTGGAGGATCCTCCACGGGGCTCTGGCGGTGAATCTCTTTCTGTCCAAGATAAATCCCACCGTGTCCTCCACATGTCCATTCTGTCCACACACGGAGACCATCGTTCACTGTTATCTGGACTGTCACAGACTCAAACCTCTTTTTAACATGTTAAAAACCGTGTTTTTCGACTGTGGGGAAATGTTTACGGAGACTGCATTTATTTTTGGTTCTCTCTCTCTCTCTCTCTCTCTGGCTACAGAAAACAAGATGCTGCAAAGTGGCAGTTGCTGAATTTTGTGGTTGGTCAGGCCAAGTTGTCGATTTATAAAAGCAGGAAAAACAAGATAGGAAATGTGTCCGGACACGAGTTGACACACATGTACGTGTCTCTGGTGAGAGCCAGAGTGAGAGTGGACTTCAGGTTCCTCTCTGATGAACGACATGCAAGAGTTTTTGAATCAGTGGTGTTTCACCACGTCTGTGTTCAGTGAAGGAGGGAGAGCTCATCTTTCACTCTGTGTTTATGACCTGATTTATTCTGGTTTTCTGTTATTTCATTTGTAGAGGACCGTGATGTTCTCTGGTAAATTTTAAATAAACATTGTGTTTTAAAAATCTCTCTCTCTCTCTCTCTCTCTCTCTATCACACTCACACACACTCACACACACACACGGTGACAGGCAGAGCCAACCCACCCTGATCATCCAGCGGCTCCTCCCGAGGCGGCCCGTCCCACAGAGGCGGCCCGTCCCCGTCCAGCTCCACTCTCTGTCTCTGTCTCTGCCATCGTCTCTTGATGAGCTCTCTGTAAACGATAAAGGCGATCAGGCCGACGCCGGCTGTGGCTCCGACAGCCAGCCCGACCAGCCCGCTCCTGCCGAGCGGCGTGTTCATCCCTCCCGGCCAAGCGGACACGTTAATGTGGCTCACTGGCAGACGCCACCGACATGCCTCCCGCCCTGACCGCCCGCGACAAGCTTCGGGCTAACGTGCATGCCCGCGGCCGGACTGCAGCCTCTGTCGACCAGGCCGACACACCGGGCCCGTTAGCCTAGCGTCATTAGCCTGTCGGTGTTCGGGTTAGAATACGGCACACGGACCACGGACCACCTTTAATCCGACGGACGATGTCAGCGATGCTACCCGTGATACCAGAGCTCCAAACTCCGAGGCGCGTGTCCACAAAACGAAACGAGCTTGTCTCGATCTATCGAAGTCACGTGACCAACGACGTCTGACGCTTCGCTCCACACACACCCACGTGACTGCCTCGAATTCAAATGTCTACAAATGCGCCCTCGTGCGTTTGTTGAGGTGTACTGCGTTGTGTTGACGTGTGTAGCGCGGCGTGAGTCAGGAGCTACAGTTCACCGCGGAGGACTTGCGGTGGTTGAGCTAACTGCAGCTTTAACTCTGCTTTTCCGTCCTACGAAGCTGCTTATCCTCTTACCGGGGTAAATCACCATGGTAACTGATGCTGAACGGCGAACCCGCTCCGGAACTGGTCCAGTTCCAGATAAGAGATCAAAGAAACCAGACCGACTACCGACCAATCAGAACACTGGAAACCAGAGTCAGCATTCTACGGAATCCCCACTGGGACAAAAGAGTTTAGACTAACGTCACAAATAATAAAGCGCAGCAGATATTGAACTCAACTCCGTTTCCGGTGTCGCGCCAATGTACAGCTGAATCTCAATGTCCCCCTAACCCCTGAGGCAGAGGTGCCCAAATTCTTTCCTATGAAGGGCCAAAAATATATCTGGATGGAAGGCCACAGGCCAAAAAGAAATGTTGATGTGATGTGAAATTACATTACATTAAAATGGATTATATATATATATTATCATTATTATTTTAGAAAATTAACACTATCTAAAATAAAATTTCAAAATTATACACTACTCTTTAATCTGCTCTACAGTATTTTGTATTAATTTGCAGAGATGATCCATATGCAACTCAAGGTGCTTTTCGAAAATTAACTGGAAGCAGCTGTATTGTCCACCTCTGTAATGAAGAGTGACTTCAGGTTGGGAAAAAACTCAGATTACAGTTTTTTTCAGAAGCGGGCGAAATGGAGAATAAGCATGAGCTTGTCAAGTGCCATGGCGAGCCAAAACAAATGGAGTACGGGCCAAATGTGGCCCGTGGGCCCCAAATTTGGCGGCCTTGCCCTACGGGAATATAAGTCATGGCGCGTTGGATTCTGGGTAGTGGTCGCCGTACTTTAGGACACGCAAAACAACAACAAAAGACTCTGGCGATGACGACCAGTGCAAGAAATGGTGCAGCTGTCAGAGCTGAGAGCTGATGGAGAAAAGCAAATCACAAATCAAAAGAGAAAATAAACACGCAGAAGATTAAGTGCAAGACCCCTTTGCATGCATTCATCGAAGGTGGAGCTACATTACTAGGCTTCGATTTCACATTAAGTAAATGAAAAATAGCAACATGTGGATTGTTTATCTCATCATTTTAGTATTGTATTTCTATCACAAAGGTTTTGCAAAGCAACACGTGGCTCATCCATCAAAATTAACACTTTTATTCTTCTGTACATGAACTTTGTATTATTCATTGCACTGAATTGTCTACTGAGAAACCAAGGAAATCATATATTTCTCCTCCTATAATTTGACAATGTTATAATGTAATAATGTTGTTGTACTATGTTACTGTTTGGAAGCTAGATCCAAACACGCTGTAATTCAACAATTGGTAAGGAATTTGTTCATTCTAATACCCGTACTGCCAGGATCATGAGCTCTCATACTTTTGGACTTGGTTTTTCTTCATGAACACTTTAGTTTTCTAGTGGACTTGTATTTATTTCCGATTTCCTTGTGTTTCTCTGTTAAGTTACTTTTATTATCCCTTTTGTGTCTTGTATTAAGTTTTCTATTTCCTGTTTTACTTTGTAGCCCCTTTCCTCGTGTTGCATCACTTCCTTTACCTATCTTCCGCATCTTTCGCAGGACCTAGCCCACGCGGACGAGGTGATACTCCGTCGTCGGCCAAGTAGATCGCGACGGGCGAACCGAAATGAGACGGTCTGGTCTACGGCAGAGTTCCTTCTTCTTCCTGTTTCACTGGCGAGTCGCATAATCATCACCAACTGATTTAATTAGGTATTACATATATCCTTGAGAGGAAAGCATGGCTAAAATACACAGGTTAATCTTTATAATATTAATTTACAGATTAATTCATTTCACTTTGATGAAATAATTCCACATCTAATATTTAATTTCAAATTCAAGTTACTTGTACTTTTACATTAGTTTCCATTTAATGCAAAGTTATACTTCTATTCCACTACATGCAAGACAAATGCACTCAAATTACAGTTTTTCTTACCCTTCATGTCCACTGAAACTTAATATGATGATTTTATAGAATATGTTGCATTGCTGTAGGATTAAGTACCAACAGAGTAGAAAGTAGTTAAAATCAGCTAAACTTCTAAACAGCAGCACCAGTAAATTGCAACATGATCATGAATGTATAAATAATATTATTAAAAAAACAATATATATTTAAACACTGAAAGGGACCATTAGAACAAGATGAGACTTTATTAATCCCACGACGGGGAAATCCACTTGTTACAGCAGCAGCAAGAGTCAAACGCTTCAGGGAAGAGGTGGATAATAAAACATAGCAAAAACAATAACCAACAAAAATAGATAAGAGCTATAAAGACTAAGAAGCTAAATACATTAATATTGGAAAAGAGGCTAAAATGTGCAGTCTGTTTAAAAATATGACTAATAGGGAGACTTCCGCTTCCGGCTGCATGGAGTAAAAACTTTTCTTTAAAATAGTTTCCTAGACCATCTTAAGACAAAAAATTTGGGGGGCGTTTGAGGAAGATATACGCAGAAACTTTTAACGCCACCGACCACGGCTGAGAAAGAGCAAAAGATGGCGGACGATAAGCAAGATTCACCTATTTCAGTGAAGACCCTGAGAAGCGAGCTATATTCGTACCAAAAGGGGATGAGGACCGACATTAAAGCACAGATAGAAAGCATGCACCGAGAGATAAGGAATGACATCTCCTCTCTCCGTGAAGAAGCCAGGGCGGATGTCGGCGTGCTTCGGGACGAGATCCTGCAGAAGATGGAGGCCTTACGTAACACACACACACACACACACACAGACGGCGAACGAACAGAAAGAAATGGGCAATTCACTCAGTGACGCAACTGACAGGATAGTGGTCTTGGAAAAAAGCCATGACAGGTTGACGAAGGAATATAAAAAGTTGCAAGAAAAATGCACAGATCTGGAGAACAGAAGCCGTAGACAAAACCTCCGTATCGTCGGAGTCACAGAAGGCAGTGAAGCGGGGAACCCGAGCCGCTTTGTAGCAGAGTTTTTCTCCACCGTGCTGGGGGAGGAAAACTTTGACGCACCGTTAGTAATATATCGGGCACACAGGAGCCTTGCCTCGAAACCACAGAACGGAGAGAGACCACAGGCGCTTATTGTGAGGCTGCACTATTATTCTGATGAAGAAAAGATCTTGAAACTATCCAGAAATAAAGGCCGCCTGATCTACAACGGTTCCCCCGTGCCCATCTTCCCTGACATAAGCCCTGAGGCTCCGAGCATTGTTCAACCAAGTGAAGGGAGTCCCCTACAGCATGTTTTACCCTGCGAGGCTGACGTTCACCCTGGACAACACCAGGCACTCCTTCACTGATCCCCGGGATGCAGAAAAGTTTATTAAGACAAACATCACACACCCACCTGAGGACAATTGAAGAGAGGATTTTCTTCTACACGCCTCCCTGAAACAACTCTGAGTAACTATAAATCATTACAAACAACAGTGTCAAAGATTAATGTTTGGCTGCTCCACACAGTCTTATTATCTTTAGGCATACTGTAAAATGTATTATTATTTGTTTGACTAATATTACGTTCATGTTATTTTATTCTTATTTGGGTAGAACCTCTTAATTTCTGGTTAATTCTGTTATACCTACCGGTACATGAATGCGTAGAAGGAGAAAAAAAAAGGGAAAACATTTATATACAAAGAGGGATTATCGGAGATGCAATAAGAATTATCATCATTCTACTTTAATCATTTATTTTCATCTAATTCAGATAAAGTGGGGCAAACCTTTGTAACCGAACCCTAAAGGAAAATAAGGTTAAAATGGAAATGAATAATACAATTTCTGGCTCTCTCGTTTTAGTTTGACCTTTTAAAGGAAAGAAAAAAAGAGGGAGAAGTCAAAATTACAACTAGCAGTGTGTCTCACTTTAAGAGAGCCTCCTAAGTGTAGCTAACAGTAATACTATTTATAATGCTTAGCTTTATTTCTGTTTCTTGTTTTTTTCTGTTTGGCTCATTCCTACATACTTCTCTACATGCAAAGGGGAGATACTGATGCTTAAAAAGGGATATATGGAGATGTATTTCCTCATGATCATTGCATACTTCTTTTTTTTAGTATTTCTCAGGAAAAATAGTACAAACCTTTGTATCTAATCTAGATTTTCCCCTCTTATCCAAAACTTTTTATTATTATTATTGTTATAATTATTATTATTATTTGTCGTAATTACCATATACTTGTTCATTTTATTCTGTTTAATTCTATTTAATTAATTTATTTATTTTCTAAGTTACACACTCATATTTTCTAAGTTACACACTCATACTCCTCCTTCTGCACAGGGTGCAGAAGGAGGAAATGAACAAAAACAGTCTAGGAAAAAACAAACATACTTAACACAGGAGCTTAGTGGAATGTCAAGAGACGAAGGTTTTTCTCGCTTATGTTTAAGGAAGCATGTCTCCTGGCACAGGAAGGACAGCAAGGGGTTTGTGTATAGTTTTAAAGGGAAAGTTCTGTTCCTAAAACAAGATTTTTTTTTGTATTATTTGTGTGAAGGGATGCCACAAAAGAAACATAATGTGTTGAAACACCAAGAATTTGATTTTCAAACAACACAATAATGGTTGATAAGGTCAATAACTCTGATGAAGCTACACCAAAAAAAATGGTTCAGTTTGTCTCATGGAACTGTAAAGGATTAAATGGAGCTGTAAAGTGAGGCAATGTACTAGCTCATCTTAAAAAGCTGAGAACAGATATTGCATTCTTGCAAGAAACACACTTAAGAAATCCAGATCATCATAGATTACGCTGCAAATGGAAAGGACATATATTCCATTCTTCATTTAATTTTAAAAGTAGAGGCACTGCAATAATAATCACAAACTCAATACCTTTCACAATGTCTGAGGTTATATCTGAGCCCAGGGGAGATTTGTGATGGTGACGGGAAATCTCCATGGTTACCCGATTGCTCTGGCTAACATATATGCGCCCAGTGTCGATGATGAGCAATTTATATCAACTTTTCTAGCCAAATTACCTAATATCAACTCTCACGACTAGTAATAGGTGGAGATTTTAATTTGGTTTTAGACCCCAACCTTGATAGGTCTTCGAATAAGCCTACAGCTTTATCTAAATCTGCAAGGAGAATTCACACGTTTCTTAACACATATAAATTAGCAGACCCATGAAGAACCCTGTTCTCCAACGCATGGCAGTATTCTTACTTTTCATCAGTCCATCACACTTATTCCAGGATAGATCTTTTTTTTAATAGATAAGGGACTTTTGCCTCTGATGAAGAACTGTGAACACAAGCCAATTGTAATATCTGACCATGCCCACTAACACTTCAATGGGCATTTGGACGGGAATGCGCTTCAAAGGTATGGCATTTCGTTAATAGCCTATTATCAGATAAAAAAGTGGTTGAGAAACTGAAAATTGAAATAGATCTCTATCTTTCATTTAATGACACACCAGATACCTCAAGATCTACATTATGGGAGGCATTGAAGGCTTACGTAAGTGGGCATATTATTTCTTAAAGCAGTGCAATTAATAAGCAACTTAGAGAGAGAGAAAACAGGATAACAGATGATATTAAGGCGATAGACCAACAATATACAATTAATCCCTCCCCGGACCTTCAGAAAAGAAAGCTATCCCTTCAGACTGAACTCAAGCAAAACATAAATACTATGAACATGGGGAAAAAGCTGGTAGAACTTTAGCATGCCATATTAAAGAACAAGCTGCATCAAGAACAATTACAGAAATAAGAACTGACTCAGGTCAGACTACCATTGACCCAAAAGAGATAAACAATATTGAAAAAAAAATTTACACTAAATTATACACCTCAGAATCTCTAGGAGATATATCATTGATTGAAACATTTTTTGAAAAATTAAAGGTCCAGACTATTAGTGTAAGTCATAAAGAGTTATTAGATAAACCCATAACTAGATCAGAGGTAGAACAAGCTATACAAAACATGCAAAGCTCAAAAGCCCCGGGCCCAGACGGCTACACCTCTGAATTTTACAAAGCATTTAAAAACCAAGTCTCACCTCTCCCACCTACTTGATGTACTTAACGATGCACTTATTAAGGGTCACCCACCACCAACTTTCTATCTGGCAAGTATCTCTTTATTACATAAAAAGGATAAGGACCTCCTGGATCCGGGGTCTTATAGACCAGTGAGCCTACTGAATGTAGATTTCAAAATATTTGCGAAACTTTTGGCAACACGTTTGGAGGGAATCCTCCCGACTGTAATATCTCAGGATCAGACAGGATTCATCAAGGACAGGCAGCTATTTTTTAACATACGGAGACTACTTAACATTATCTACACGCAATCCGCAAATAATGAACATCCTGAAATACTAATCTCTCTAGATGCAGAGAAGGCCTTTGAAAGGGTCCAGTGGGATTATCTCTTCTCGACCCTGTCAAAGTTTGGAATTGGCTCTGAATTCATCTCCGTTGTTAATTATTGTATGCTCGGGTGCCCCCTGTCACCGCTGTTATTTGCGCTTTCCATTGAACCCCTCGCTATTTCGCTGCGTACGGCAAAAGAATATGAAGGTATTGAAAGGGGAGGGTCAGAACACAAAGTGGCTTTATACGCAGATGATTTATTGTTGTTTATCTCTATACCCTTCAAAATCGGTGCCTGCCATAATGTCAACCTTGGGAAATTTTGGCATAGTATCTGGATACAAGCCTCAACCTTTCAAAAAGTACATTGTTCCCGATTAATCCAAAAGCCAGACAGAGCATACATACTCTCCACTCTCTGCCATTTGCAATGGGCAAATCTTCCAATCTCCCTTGTGGGTCGAATTAATATTGTGAGAATGACTATCTTGCCAAATATTTATTTCTCTTTCAGTGTATCCCTATTCTCATTAACAAAGCCTTCTTTGACAAATTAGATGCAGCCATATCTCAATTAATCTGGAATAAAAAACGTCAGAGAATTAAGAAAGCGTTTCTGCAAAGACCTAAAACACTTGGGGATATGGGGTTGCCTTGCTTTCGGCTCTATTACTGGTCTTGTAACATTAGATCTATGTCATTCTGGTTCCACACACAGGGGGCTGGTGGGGAAGGATGGAAAACCGAAATAGCTTTCCTTCCTCTTTAGCAGCATTACTTTTTTCTTTTACTTTACCTTCCCAAACAAACCTCTGGTTTCTTCAATGGGCACACTGTTTTTGCTTGACCCACAGACAAAAAGAGCTATTTCCAAGATCCATGATGATTTGACACAAATGGACTGCACAATCACACTGAATCATCTAAGAGAGGCCTGGATGGAGGATATAGGAGTGGAAATCACGGAGAGTCAATGGAAAAAAGCCCAAGAATTTGTCCACTCCTCTTCTGTATGTGCCAGACATGGACTGATACAATTCAAAATTCTACACAGACTACACTTATCAAAACTACAGCTGTCCAAGATGTTTCCTACAGTCGACCCCCTATTCGACCGGTGTGGACAAGCTCCGGCCTCTATAGCACATATGTTCTGCCCAAGACTAATTATTGGGTCAATATCTTCAAAACTCTGTCTGAAGTTCTTAAAATTCAACTCAAACCAGATCCAGGTTTTGGCTTTGTTTGGGGTGAAAGCGGCCACAACAGTTTTGTCAAATAACCAATATAATATGATACGTTACCTGACACTGTTGGCACGAAGGTTGATATTACTAAATTGGAAACAGAAAAACCCACCGGCCCATCCAACATTACTGAAAGAAGTGATGAATCTTTTACAATTGGAAAAGCTTAAATTCTCGCTCAGAGGGAATGTAAACAAATATATGGCAACCCTTTATATTTGAGAACACAGAACCATGACTGAGAGTCACATAACTAGTGGCTCCCTTATTCCTTTCCTTTTTTCATACGACAACCTGTAAGTTATTCATTCATTCATCGTCTACCGCTTTATCCATTTAAGGGTCGCGGGGGGGCTAATCACATTCCGAAAAACCATTTCGGATGTGAAATCTGCCAAGAGCCACCTCCAGAGCTTGAAAACAAAACACCAGAGACACCACGGACGATTAGAGGAGTCAATTGAGGGAGAGATTGTCCAATGTCAAGTTTATCTCTGTGATGTCAGATGGTTCCATGAATAGTTCAGTGATGGAGGAAGTGCCACTGCAGGGCAAGTCAAGGTTGATTTTACCGGCTTATAACCAGTCACAAAGCCAGATGCCAACCACATTACAGAAGCAGTGTACAGGAAGCAGTGAAGACAGCAATCACTGGAAGAATAAGCTTGTCGCTTTAACAACAGACAGAGCAGCAGTCATGACTTGTCTCAAGAATGGCTTAGTCAAGATTCTTGTGTTCCTTGTGTGTATGCTTTCCTCCTTATGTGTATATGGTTTTTACATTTTTATTTTATTCTGGCTATTATTGCATCTTGTGGTCTTGTTTGTTTTTTTGTTTTTTGTTTTGTACACTCCTACTGGTCTGTACATACTGTTGTCATCATCATCATCATCATCATCAACCGCTTATCCGGGGTCGCGGGGGCAGCAGCTTCAGTAGGCGGCCCCAAACTTCCCTTTCCTGGGCCACATTAACCAGCTCTGACTGGGGGATCCCGAGGCGTTCCCAGGCCAGTGTGGAGATATAATCTCTCCACCTAGTCCTGGGTCTACCCCGAGGTCTCTTCCCAGCTGGACGTGCCTGGAACACCTCCCAGGGGAGGCGCCCAGGGGGCATCCTTACCAGATGCCCGAACCACCTCAACTGGCTCCTTTCTATGCAAAGGAGCAGCGGCTCTACTCTGAGTTCCTCACGGATGACTGAGCTTCTCACCCTTTCTCTAAGGGAGAGTTAAGGCTTTTTTTTCTGGTTACACCGCCTAACAGCTGAATCATTATCGCAAACCGAGGTGGTTTCACCGGTTCACAGTGAGCTTGAATGCCTTTACTCTATCTGTGACGAATATCCATTTCTGAATCTCTCCTCGGATATCTTCAAGGCCTCTTTACAGCACAATCCATTATTTGGATGAAAAATGAAAATGGGGCTCAGAGCTACATTTGGCTGAGTAGGGTACTGATTAGCGTACTGTGGTGGTTATGATGTTGGGTTTGAAAAGGGTACGGTTTTGAGTGTGGTTAGAGAAACCTCACCCAACTCCATCCTTGTGGAAATCAACTACAGAAATTTGGACTTTGCAAAGGGGCTTGTGGAATAGATACTGGTGCTGATTCAGCACCGAGCGGCTGTTTCTGTAGTGTAAAAGGCCATCCTGTCCCCATTCGATTGATTCAAACAACTTTGGTCCATCTCTCGGGGTTTGCTCAAACAAAGTGGTGTCAAACTTTGTGTACCGTTGATTCGACGTATATATCAAAAGTTTCTATTTTTCAAGGCATAGTTGTGAGCAAGACAAATCAATCTCCATCGCAATGAATATCATTTTCAGAGAGTGGGGCTTTGCAGATGGGGTGGTGAACAGAGCCTGTGTAAGACTATTAGCTCACTTTTAAGCTTATTCATCTGATGTGCATATGAAAGCTCTAAAATCTCATAGCCCCCAGCGTAGAGTCCGATGCGGGCATTGTCTGATATGGCCGTACGCTAGCGTATTGGCTACTACTCTCCCTGAGAAGTCCTCATTAGTATAGTGGACAGTATCTCCGGCTGTCAAGCTGAAGACCGGGGTTTGATTCCCCAAAGGGGAGTTAGACAGTCTTCTTGACCTTTAATTTTCATGTCATATGCTGGTGTATAGTTGTGAATGTGTATAAATGCTTTGGGTATCGAAAGGTAAAGTTGTGACTGTGTATAAAGATACTTCATGCTCAGACACACTTTATATAGATGTCAACTTCATAAGTGAGGCGTAGAAGTTGGGGGTGGTGACCAGTATAGTGGCCTGAATCTCTGCTTATGCACAAGTTTTGTTTTTTTGCATAACTGCTGAACTGTCACTGTAGGCCTGCATTTTTAGCTGGGGGCAGGGTCACTGGTTCACCATGAGCTAGAATGCCTTTACTCTATCAGTGATTAATATCTTTGTAATTAAATTGCCTCTTTAGGTCACAATCTAGTTCTGCTTTACGCTGTGTCAGGCGCTGATTCAGCACACACCAGCTGTTTCCGTAGTGTAGTGGTCACCACGTTCGCCTAACACGCGGAAGGTCCCCAGCTCGAAACTGGGCAGAAACAACTATGGTCTGTCTCTGGATTCGCTCAAATGAAAGAAGAGTCAAACTTTGCTCATAGTGTCCTCCACCCGTAACCCTTTACATTTCAATTTGATATGTTGGGGTTGGAAAAGGAATACTTTTGAGTGTGGACAAAGAAACCTCATCCTCAGACTCCATCCTTGTGAATGTTGACTTCAGAAAGGGGGTCTTTGCAGAGGGGTTTGGGGATTAGAGACTGCTGAAAGGTAGCTGCTGATTCTGTATCATCGTCTTTTACTGCAGTTTGAACATTTACGGGTCATGGCGTTCGCCAAACTGACCTAGTGTGGATGGATGAGCCAGACTGGGTCAAAAGCTGTAAGACATGACAGGAACAAAGGCCAAGGGGAGATCCGTTCTTCCTTTGCAATGAAAGCAGCCGCTCGGTTTGATGGGGAGATCCACTCAGGATCAGGGATGACCAGCAGAGGTCAGTCTTCAATCCCACCCGGGGTGTACTCTGATAATATTGCACCTTTTGTAATATCAGCCAGTAGGCTTGACATTTACAACCAGAAAGGAATGCACAAAGACACAAACAAGGGCTGCTATTTGAAAAGGACATTAATGTCCTTGTCCTCTCGCTTACGGTTCAGAATTCAGATATTGATTAATAAGTAACTGTATGCCGCCAAATGGCTGCTAGGCATACTGAAATGTCCTTGGCAGTATAGTGGCCAGTACCTATGCCTGCACTTTTAAGCTTATTAATCTGATGTGCATATGAAAGCTCTAAAATGTCATAGTCCCCCAGCGTAGAGTCAGATGCGGGCATTGTCTGATATGGCCGTACGCTGGCGTCTTGGCTACTACTTGCCCTGAGAAGTCCTTGTTTTATTATCTCCCATAATCCACCTGCTCCATCAGCCATGTATTTTGGATTCAGTGGTAATGTTGGTATAGTGGTGAGCATAGCTTCCTTCCAAGCATAGCCGGGATTCAATTCCCGGCCATTGCAGTTGTCCTTTGTCCCCACCTTTTAAGTTTTATTTCCACAAAAGCATAGAGGGTTGACTTACCGGCGTCCTACCTTTGATGACAAAGTGGGTCTGACGTGGTTGGCGTGGCTAGGTGGTCAAGGCGATATACTAGAAATCCATTGGGGTCTCCCTGTGCAGGTTCGAATCCTGATGATAACGTGAGGCTGCTTTTCATGTGACATGTGGTTTGACAATTTACACACGATCCAAGACAACATTGCAGTACAATCCTTGCAACAAAAAGTTATTACCAGGGGAAAAGTTAATTTCTGAGTCCTATGTTTCGAGGACAAAGGTATTTGCTCTGTCCTTTGTCATATCAAGCTCTAAGTTACAAGCTACGAAATGGACTTGAGATCCCTAAGTGTCTCCCCACGCAGGTTAAAATCCTCTCAACAACGGCAGGTTGCTTATCATGTGCTTGATAGTTTGAGAATTTAGAACCAACCACGTTGGAGCCAACAAGACAATACCGCAGTGCAACCCCTGCTGAAATCACTATGTTTTGAGAGTATAGAGACTGACCAAGCCATCAGTGCAGCCAACAAGAGAATACCGCAGTACAAACTTGGCAATAGAACGTAATACCACCATCTTGTTTTCTTTGGGCACTCTTTTCATGGGATCCTCCTTCATTATATCCCATAATCCACCTGCTCCATCAGCCATTTGTGTTCAGTGGCGATAATGGTATAGTGGTGCGCATAGCTACCTTCTAAGCAGTTGACCCGCGTTCGATTCCCGGCCATCGCAGGTATCCTTTGTCCCCACCTTTTTAATTGAATGCCACAGAAGCACATAGGGTTGACTTACCGCCGCCCTGACTTTGATGACAAGTCCTAATATATCCGAACGAGGTCCTAACACAGATCCCAACATTGCTAACACAAGGGGTAAAACAGCCAATCAGTTCCTAAGAAACGATGTTGCGACGCATCCAATCAACAATTGCTGCCTTGACGCACGGTTGTCTGATTGGTGAGTGACATTAGCCATCATACAGTGTAAGTTTGTCATGCGAATCTTGTCACTTATTGGATGGCCACCGTTTAGTCACAGGTTACAACCTTTTCAGAGGGACAGAGAGACTTTTCTCGATGCTCAGGTATCATTCTACTTTACGTACGTGTTATGATAATAGTAGACTTCAGGGTGAATGTTTAAGTCTATGAGGCAGTAGGTTTTCCTAGCTCCTTAAGATTAACTCGGGAAACGATGTTGAAAGGGTAACGACTGAGATAACGTTAACGTTAGCCCCATACGTTAAGATGACCACTGTTGTGAACTTTTCTAATTAAACTGCAATACATTTAGTCTCTTTCTTTCTGTTACATTAACACATTTGGATTGTACTATGACATTGATTTGTGTAAGGTTAATTATTTTCAGTATAAATTAGATGTAAACCGTTTTTAGGTAGGCTAACGTAAGCTAGCCGTTAGTTTGTTTTTGTATGTTTGGTCTGTTAATGTCGTCGTTGTTTAAGAGATTTTTCTACGATAAGTGGTGGTCATCTTAAGCTATGTTTTGTGTCGTTGACCTGACGTGAAAACCGTTAACGCCTGTGGTGATTTTGTGTGCTTTTATAATAATCGAGTGACGTCAGCACGATGACCCTAGTTGAAGAGCTAGCCTATGCACTGTGTGACCTATGGATTAACTTTCTGACTAAAATAAATTGTGAAATGAATTACTGTTACCAATCAACATATTTGTCATTTGATAGGGTAGTATTTCCATCTGTTACCGTTCATTTTTGTTGCTTTCCATATCTTGTCCCTAATATCTGCAGAAATGACAAAGACTGGGAAACCAGATGCCTACTGGGCAGGTGTGATGTCCCTGTATGCCCAGGGAAAGTACAAATTTACAACTGGCAAGAGTCCAGGGGCCAGGAGATGGAGGGCGGTAATGCAGCGGATTGCTGATTGTCCTCTGACCCCCCTGAAAGGTCAAACTGCTGTCCCCAAACAATACATATTTGGGAAAAGGATCCCCTGCAAGTGTGGATACCACCAGGTAAGCGATCATTAAACCTGTGATGTAATGCAAATATACTGGAAAATGTAATGGAAAATGGTTTCTCCTCAGTTCTATTGTTTGTTTTTTTCAGTGTTAAACAGTGTGAGTATGTAATTATTTGAGTGCAGAGTATTGTTAGGCTAGTTATGTTTTTCCCAGTCAGCAGAGAAGGCAGGGACAGCAGCATCCAGTGCAGGTCAGCTGAGTGCTCCACAAGCCAGTGCTGCAGCTGGAACAAATGAGAGTTCACAGGCCAGTGCAGGCGCAGCAGCTCCAGGTTCGCAGGCCAGTGCAGCAGCTGGGGAAGCTCCTTCTCCACAGACCAGTGCTGCAGCTGGAACAAATGAGAGTTCACAGGCCAGTGCAGCAGCTGGGAAAGTTGTTAAAGTTCCAGGACCACAGACAGGTGTAGGTCAGAAAGCAGGATGAGCGAGGGGAAGTTTGTCACGTGCTCGCTCTGTAGTCGGAAGGTGATGTGCGAGGACTTCATGCAGCACCTGTCAGACTACCACGTCCAGGAGCAGTGTGAGCAGTGTGGTGCAAGGAGCTGGGGGGCTGTTGGATTGTTTCAACACATAGAGGAATGTCACCTTTTGACCTGTCCAACAGACCTCCCAGATGTTGCTGCTCCTACCACTCCCATAGCCCAAGAGACGACACTGGCGACAGAGCAACACCCACCTGATGTTCCTGCCCCTGTTCCTGCTCCTCCCACAGCCCATGAGACATCACCGGCACCACCATGACACCCACTCACTCTGCAGCCTCCTGAGGTAAACTGGGTGAGTTTTCTACCAAAGCAGTTCACTAGAGTCATCCAGCCAGCTGACCAGGAGTGGATTGCCAACATTTTATATTACAGTACTGGAGAGCTGAAACAAAACCTGTCTCAGAACTGGTTTCATCCCCCCAGCCCCACCAAATCCATTTCAATGAATTTGGGCAAGTGCTGAATTCTGTGCTGACCACTGGTGAGGGGGCTGGCCTTGATGACCTTTGTCAAGGCATTGTCCAAAGGTACAGAGATGCTGGTGAGCCACAGCCAGATGCCATATATGTGGACAGAGACTGCAGCAGTGAGACAGGTGTGTTGCCTTCCATTTGTGTTGTGATGTGTCTTATGAATTAGAGGCATTTATTTACTGGCTGTTGCTTATTGTATAGGGGTTGGTCCAGTTCTCACTTGGTTTCGGCCATGGACGTCAACGGTGAGACTGGATATATTCCATTTTATGAGGCGGTTCACCAAGGGCCTTTCGACAGAGCACCATCCACTGTATGGCACGTTCTGCTCAAAGTTATCCACTTGTATCTTTGAGTGGGACAAAGAGGACATTCACCTGTCTGCTAGCCACTCCCTCCTCATCAGGCCAACTCCATATCGGCTCTTGTTTCGAACCACCTGCTCTCCTGACTACGTCTCCGGCCTGTTGCCTAACGGAACCTTCGCTCTACCCTGAGCCGCTTACTGAGTACGGCGATTCCTCTCCTGATCTATTGCCACGTGTACTACCATTCGACTCGGCTGAGTCGACTCCCCGACTCACCTTGGAGGCTCCAGAGACTCATCGCCTGCAGCGTGCTCTGAACTCTATCCTGTGCTGCTTAACTGCTTTGATTCCTGTGTGTGACGTAAATAAAGGTCATTACCAACTATACCTGTATTCTCAAGGTACTGCAATTGGGTCCTAAACACACCCGTTACACTTATGGCAGGAGAGCGTATTGCTGTTGAATATTTGCTGGCGCAGTCTAACAGGGGAGATCTGCTGAGTGCACAGAAGGAAATTGGTGCCATTCTGCCAGAGATGCTGGATGAAGCTCAGGAGGATCAATGTCCTGATGTGACAGTACCCCAGGCCACCAATATATCTTTCCAGTCTTCATCTTAGGTAATGATGTGATAACAATTTGGAGGACGCTGGCACTGACTGTTGCAGCTTTTCCCTCTGAAATCCAATTTTTTTTTGTGTGTGTTTCTCTTTACACCCTAGAAAACTACTTTGCGACTAGTCATATTGTCTGATATGTACTATCCACCTTTTTTTTTTAGTTTTTTGCACGGATTTGTCCTGCCGTTTTTGCCATCATCCACCGACACCAGTACCAATACCGGCTTCTTCCCGGACAACACTCCGCTGCCCGGTTAGTCCGTGGTAAACACACACGGCTATAAACTCTGCATCCGCCCTGACCCGGCATGACATTAAAGTACTCCGTCCAGCAACTGCTCAAATTAAGAAACTACAGCACTCCAACATGTATCTCAGCCATTAAACAACTTGGACTTCTACGCCGACCCCGCTACATCCATAGAAGCTTCCGCAGAAAGTTTGTTTATTCCCAGTCTGGTGACTCCATCCCATCTTTTGTCTCACTACCACATCATCTGAACCTCCCATCTGGGACTAGTAGTATCGATGCAAACACCGCGAGACCTGGTCACACGAAGAGGGACAGAAAACGTGGAGTCGATTTCAGTCTACGACCCCATCCTCAAGCCTCAATATTGAACTGTTAAACAGTCTCTTACAAATAAATCCAGTGTCATACATGATCAGATCTTAGACAACAAAATGTACTTCATGTGTCTTACTGAGACCTGGCATCAGCCAGAGCACTATTTTGAACTAAATGAAGCCTGTCCTCCAGGCTATCATCATTTGGAAAAGCCTGCACTGATTGTGGGGGTGGCTTAGCAGTAATACACCCCTGTGACTTGCTACTCTCCCCTCTGTCTCTCCCTGAACTGTCCTCCTTTGAATGCCTTGCTTTCAAATGCAAACCCCCCTCCCCAGTGACTATTCTTCTCATTTACCGGCCACCCAGATCAAACCCAGCTTTCATCCCAGAGATAAGTGAACTTCTCACCTCTGAACTCCTACAATTATTGAACTGTCTCAACCTCAAACAGCATATCGACGTCCCCACACACAACAGAGGGCAAGCGCTCGACCTGGTCATTACTGCCCCCATCAAAAATCTGCTGGTGTACGATCTGGGAGTGCCGGATCACAAAGCCATTTCATTGGAGTTGAACTTATCTCACCACACCAAGCCAAAATGCCAAATTAATTTCAGAAACCTAAAAAACATCAACCTGGACAATTATTTTGGACCTCCAGCAATTACCCTCCGCAAAATTCACATCAGCAAATGAATCGGTGGATTTTTACAACAACACCCTGAGCAGTATCCTGGACCTCCACGTCCCTGTGAAAACACAAACAGTCACCTTCTCACGCTCAGCCCCCTGGTTCACTTCAGCTCTACGGAACAAGAAAGCAGCTGGGCGTGTACTCGATCGGCGAAAGTTACTCGAGTTGCAAAAACCGGATCACTGTGCACAAATTTGCTTATCAAGAACACCCAAAGGCCTACTCAAAGTACCTTAGAAAAGCACGGTCACAGTTCTACTCAAACATAATAAATACAAGTCCTGGAAACTCCAAGCAGCTTTTTTCTACTATAAATTATCTCCTCAAGCCTCAAATTCTCTCACACACCGATACCACAGAAGACCAGTGCAATAACTTCATCATCTTCTTCAGCCAAAAAGTCGACATCATCCGCTCTCTTCTCTCCGGCTCTCCTCCTCTGTCCCTACTGCCGACCCACTTCCTGATTTTTTTCAGCCTCTCTGCTGCTTCCCCAAGATCTCTCAGCGACAGATTGAGGACATCATCCGCAGAATGAAACCCTCCACCTGTACCCTGGACCCTTTTCCACCCTTGTAAAATCCAATGTCTGCGATCTAAGTCCCTTAATCACCCAAATCGTCAACCACTCACTTCAGGTTGGATATGTTCCATCTGCTCTCAAAACTGCTGTCATCAGACCCCTCCTCAAAAAACCCACCTTAGACCCAGAAATCCTCGCCCACTACAGGCCCATTTCGAACCTCCCATTTCTGTCCAAAGTGCTGGAAAAAGTAGTTGCCGCACATCTTCAGGACCCCCTAAATTCTCCCTCCCTATGTGAGAAGTTCCAGTCTGGCTTCCATTCCGCCCACAGCACCGAAACAGCCCTGGTCAGGGTCACAAACGACCTGCTGATGGCGGCTGACACTGGATCACTATCGCTCCTCATCCTTCTGGATCTGTCTGCAGCTTTCGACACGGTTGACCATAACATCCTCCTTCAGTTCCTCCAACACACCATCGGACTCTCTGACTCCGCTCTGAGCGTGTTCCAGTCCTACCTGTCTGGAATAACAGAATATGTCTCCTTGGGAGGAGCAAAATCGCAAACACTCACTGTCACTTGTGGAGTCCCCCAAGGGTCGGTTCTTGGCCCCACTCTGTCCACCCTCTACACTCTTCCCCTTGGCCGCATCATCAGTCAGCATGGAATGTCATTCCATTGCTACGCTGATGACACGCAGCTCTACATAAAAACCGACCCTATCTCATCTGCAGCTTCACTGTCATGGTCATCTTCATAACTGAGCTCCTGCCTTGAGGAGATAAAGGCGTGGATGGCAGAAAACTTCCTACAGCTAAATAATTCCAAAACAGAAGCTATTTTAGTTGGCACACTACACCAGGTCCAGTCGTCCCCCATAACCCAAATCACCTTCTCTGGTCAAAATATACCCCTGTCATCAACAGTCACCAACCTGGGTGTAATATTTGACCCTCATCTTACATTTGACACCCACATTAAACATCTGTAGAACTCCTTCTATCACCTCAGGAACATTGCCAAACACCGTCCCACACTCTGTCTGTCAGATGCCGAAAACCTTGTCCTCGCCTTCGTCTCCTCAAGGCTGGACTACTGCGACGCTCTCCTCATCGGGACTCCTGGCAAGAGCATTCAAAAGCTTCAATACGTCCAAAACAGCGCCGCTAGGATCCTGATGAGGATACGAAAATATGACCACATCACAGCCGGCCTTCACTCACTCCACTGGCTTCCTGTCTCTTTCAGGATTGATTACAAAATCTCCCTACTCACCTATCAGTGCATCCATGGCAATGCCCCTCCCTACCTGAAAGATCTAGTCTCACCACCAAACTCCAGGACCAGGCTGCGCACCATGGGGGATCGAGCCTTCTGCTCAGCCACTCCTTGCCTGTGAAATTCCCCTCCAGAACACCTGATGGCTCCACAAAGCACTCTCTCTTTGAAGAAGCGCCTGAAAACCTTTCTTTTTAAACAATCATTCCCCTAAAATTTTGTACTATTTCTTCCACCAATGTTTTTTTCTTTTTAAATCTTTATCTTGTTTCTACTCTGTAGCACTTTGAGATTGCTTTTAGCAATGAAAAGTGCTCTATAAAGAAATGTATTATTATTATTATAATTATTAACAATTTGATGATAAATCAAAACATTTTTACTGTAAACCTAGTTTGCAGAGGTTAAAAAAAAACAAAAAAAACACAACTCTTGTGGTGTAATAGTAACACATCCATCCTTTGGGTGGAAGATCCAGGTGCAAATCCTGGCAAGACTTGTGCACCTATCAGTATTTAATTAAAAATGAATTTATAACATAATTATAACATAAATAACATAAACTGTATTTTCTCCTTCTTTTCTCATATTATTATTATTATCATTATTATTATCATTATTATAGCAACAAAGCATTATTATTCTTACCAATCCTATTTATATCTGTTTTAAGCGATATTTGATAAATTCATAGCACTTTGTAAGAGTTTGCATTAATCTTTCCAGTCTTCATCTCAGGTTTATTACATATTAATACAAGATAAATTCCACACAAATAATGACTGAAAAAAATGTGTTCTTCTGATTTTTATTATCTCTAGGCTGCAGGATTGGCAGAAGAGAACCGACTGCGTTACTGCAAGGGGTGCAGCTTCCTCAGCAGGTCCATTTGGCAGAGGAATCCCTCCTGGAGGCCCGGGACCTACCATCCGAGCCTGTTCAACACGGTAATACAGTTATGGAGTTCCAGGAACCATGCTGTATTCCCTGCTTCGTCGGACCTTGCCTACTGCCAGCAGGGTCAACACTCAGCTCCAGCGTCTCACTCTCAGGGCTGGTCCCCTTACCCATCATCACCAGCTCCAGCATCTCACTCTCAGGGCTGGTCCCCTTACCTGCCATCACCTCAACCCCAGGGTGGGCTTCCTTACCAGCCAGCCCCAGCACCACTAGCTTCTCTCAATCAGTTCCGAGAATGGAGATTGCGAAAGGCATCGCTGGAGGATAAGGAGCGAGAGATGAGAGGTGAGCCCCCCAAGAAACAGCAAACCAAAGAAAGCTACCGCTATACGTGTAAAATATGTGGTCAGTCAAAGAGCAAACTTACTGGTCATACACTGTTACATGTACTCGCCATATGCTTGAAGCTAAAAGGAAAACTGCATGTGAAGGCATACCTATGTTTAGGTTAAAAAACTGCTAGGGACCGCATGTGGAGATCTGGCCATGTATAGGCGAGGATATGGGGAATGCAACATGTTCATGTAAAATTATGTTATTAAAGTATTGCCCCCGTCACACCAAGCCCCAAGGAGAAGGGAGGCGGCTGGGTGTGGCGCCTATAGGCTTTTAAAAAAAATACAACCACTAATGGTCAAGACAGGGGTATGTCTGATATTAGAAAGGTAATAGTGGAATGTCAAACCAATCACAATGTATGGAAAGAGGTCCAAGGGGTGTGGAAAACCCCTGGACCAAAAGAATATAAACTGGAAGATCAGAATGTGTATTTCAGTCTACCCTGGTGTAACTTATGGTGTTTGTATCCTATTTTGTGAAATAAACACCACTTGACTCGAAGACCGTCTGTTTCACCTCTGATTTGTGACTCCATTCGTGAGTTCTGTTTCTACCATAGTTAGTGAGTACCAGCACCGAACGGAAAAAAGTAGTTTAGCCCACTACACTCTTTATTGGAGGTGTTTGTGTTCTTTAAAAAAGAAATTTAAAAACACACCTTTGGTGTAACAAAAAAACAAAAGAACTCTTGTGGTGTAATAGTAACACATCCATCCTTTGGGTGGAAGATCCAGGTGCAAATCCTGGCAAGACTTGTGCACCTTGTTGGCCCAATCAGTAAAAATTAATTTATAACGTAATTTAATCTGCCTTTTCTCCTTCTTTTCTCATATTATTATTATTATTACTATCATTATCACAACAAAACATTATTATTCTTGCAAATCCTATTTGTATCTGTTTTTAAGTGATATTTGATAAATTCATAGCACAAAAAATTCGAATTTTTCCTCTCTTAGTTTCTTCCCTTACCCCCTTTTCCCCCCTTTTTTCTTTTTCGTTCCACCCTCCTACCAGTTACTTTTGCCCCATGAAAGGACGAGGTGGCCGAGTGGTTAAGGCGATGGACTGCTAATCCATTGTGCTCTGCACGCGTGGGTTCGAATCCCATCCTCGTCGGCATGGAGACTACTCTTGTCTGTCAAGTTCCCTTGACGGCTTCCTGTCAGATAACTGAACAGATCTGTTAAGTTGTTGTAAATGTTGTTGTCATTCACCCCTCTGGGCCACTAGATGGTGATGTTGACAATTTACAGAAGAATTTGGTTTGTACTCCAAAACAATGCAAAACCACTCTGTAGCAATATCGTTGCGGCGCTTAGACTTATGGTATCGAATCGTTAACTAATTACTATGGAATTTACAATTGTGAAATTTATCCATGGCTCCATCGTAACAGCTATCTTTGAATCAGTTTCATTGGCAAAAACATTGACTGCCCTACCTTTGCAAACTGATCTGTTAATTTTTTCTGAAAATGTTCTCCTTACATAAACGCAGCACTTTGTCAGCGCCATTTACTTGCTACATTGCTATAATGAAAACAATATGGGGAATCAGCTGAAATGGTAGAGCGCTCGCTTAGCATGCAGCGGGGAAGTGGGATTGATGCCCACATTCTCCAAGGGACATTTCATCAAATCAGACTTGGACTTTATCCTGAGTCCAAGAAATACCAAACAAACGGCTCCAGGCAACTCTGACTCGACAAGGTAAAAATGAAATATAAATTGCTGCACACGGCAAAGGGCAATTTAATCTTCCATTATTAAACTACCATTTTTCTGTCTCTAAGGCCACATTAAATTCCTGAATGTCCTGAATGCACCCACGTTCACGAGCACAGGTAGTGGGATCGATGCCCACATTCTCCACAAAATCTTTAATCCTTTGTCTGTCCTCATCACTGAAGTCCAATGTCTTCTACCTGAACAAGAAACCCATCACATCCCAGTATTGTAACTGCGTTAAAACCAACATCATTAATGACCTGGATTCCTTCACTTTTTAAAGTTGTACCCCAATTATTTCGATTTTAAAATCCATCCCATATCATCAATGATACGACGAGGTGGCCGAGTGGTTAAGGCGATGGACTGCTGTTCGAATCCCATCCTCGTCGGCATGCAGACTACTCTTGTCTGTCAAATTCCCTTGAATTTGACGACTTCCTGTCTGATAACTGATCACATCGGTTAAGTTGTTGTAAAAGTTCTTGTCCTCATTCTGAATGAGGACACTAGATGGTGATGTTGACAATTTGTACTCCAAAACTCCATTGGTTTGTACTCCAAAACAATGCAAAACCACTCTGAAGCAATATCGCTGCGCTTAGACTGATGGGATCGAATCGTTAACTTGTTACTATGGAATTTACAATTGTGAAATGTTTCCATGGGTACTTCGTACCATCGTAACAACTATCTTTGAATCAGTTTCATTGGCAAAAAAACATTGACTGCCCTACCTTTGCAAACTGATCTGTTATTTTTTTCTGGAAATGTTCTCTTCCTTATTGGGCCTTACATAAATGCGGCACTTTGTCCGCGCCACTGACTTCCTACATTGCTATATTGAAAAAAACATGGGGAATTAGCTCAAATGGTAGATCGCTCGCTTAGCAGGTAGTGGGATTGATGCCCACATTCTCCAAGGGACATTTTATCTGATCAGCACTCTTTGAGTGCTTTATCCTGAATCGAAGAGTTAGCAAGGAAACGGCTCCAGAAAACTTGACGACGGTTGTCTGATTGGTGAGTGACCTTATCCATCATACAGCGTAAGGTTGTCATGCGAATCTCGTCGCTGATTGGATGGCCACCGTTTAGTCACACACAGAGAGAGACCCAGAGAGACTTTTATCGACCCTCAGGTATCATTATACGGTAACGTACGTGTTATTATAATAGTAGACTTCAGGGTGAATGTTTAAGTCTATGAGACAGTAGGTTTTCCTAGCTCCTTTAGATTAACGTGGGAAACGATGTTGAAAGGGTAACGTAATGAGTGAGATAACGTTAATGTGAGAGAAGCTACTGGTGCTGGGGCTGGCTGGTAAGGAAGCCCGCCCTGGGGTTGAGGTGTTGGAGCTGGTGGCAGTTGATCAGGATGGCCACCCTGAGAGTGAGACGCTGGAGCTGGTTGTTGACCCCGCTGGCAGTAGGCAAGGTTCGACGAAGCAGGGAAGACAGCATCCCTAGCCAAGTGTTCTGCTCTAGGCCAGGCCTGATCTGCATTGGTTGAGCTGGCACCAGTTCCAGTGTCTGTGTGCACAGTGGGAAACACTGCTCTGGCACAGCGACGTTGACTAATCACTGCATCACCCTCAAGGTTTTCTGGTTCCTGGAACTCCATAACTGTATTACCGTGTTGAACAGGCTCGGATGGTATGTCCCGGGCCTCCAGGAGGGATTCCTCTGCCAAATGGACCTGCTGAGGAAGCTACAACCCCTTGCAGTAATGAATCACGGTCGGTTCTCTTCTGCCGATCCTGCAGCCTAGAGAAAATGGTGGAATTTATCTTCTATGAATATGTAAGTTTTCATATTGAAGTGAATGTGTCATGATCTTGTGTTTTCATTTCCTGTTTTATTTTGAATTAGTTCCTTGTCTTGCTTCACTTCCTGTCCTGAGTCTAGTTTCTGGTGTCTTGTTTTTCCTGTGTCTCCTGCCCCTGTGATTGTCTGCACCTGTTCCTAATGTGTCTCACCTGTGTTCTATTTGCCCCGCCCACCTTGTATGTATTTAGTCTCTGTGCTTCCCTTTGTCTGTGTGGGATCGTCTGTTTTTCTTGTTGTCTGACCCGGTCTGGTCTGGTCTGTTCTGTTCCTGTCTGTCGTGTTTTCCCCAGTCTGTCGTGTTTTCCCCAGTCTGTCCTGAGACGTCTGTTCCTGTTGTCTTCCTGGTCATCTTCCCCCGGTCTGTGTCTGCATTTTCCCCCGGTCTGTTTCTGTGCTTTTCCCCCTGGCTCCAGTATTTGGATTATCGTTTTTTGCTACATCTCGTGGACACCCTTGGTTTGACTCTGTTTTTGTTTTATTATTAAATATCCTTTTTTTCATCACCTCTGCATTTGGGTCCTGCTTCCTGCTCGGTCCTGACAGAATGATCCAACCACAAAATGGACCCAGCAGGTGATTTTTTTTTAAATTTAGATCTTTGTGAGTTAATTTACACCCTTACTTGTATTCATGGACAATTTAAAAAGGCCTGGCTAGCTCAAGGACTTTTTGAATACTCTGGACTCCCACCCAGTCTTCCAGTGTGCCTTCCAGCCATCACCCCAGTTGGCTAGCATCAGGCCTGTTAGCATCCAGCCAGCACCCCAGGTGGCTAGCGTCAGGCCTGCTAGCATCATGGTTCCGTGTGTACAGCCGGTCTCCACGTCGTCAGTCGGAGGACCAATCGTCACGTTCCCCGTCAGTGGTTGGCCGACGTCTGCTCCTCCTCGTCCTCAGTTGGTAGAGCAAAGAGTGGCGTTTCCGTTGAGGAGCTTTATGACATGATACGAGAACTCCAGGGATCTTTGGATTATTCGGCTCGAGCTAAGAACAGGCCATTAATGTCGGCAGGCCTGCGGCTTGCTTGCCTCCAGCCGTCCTCCACGTCTCCAGTCGGTGGTCCAGCTGAACCCTCCTCGTCCCCAGTCGGTGGGCTGATCGACATGTTCCCAGTCGGTGGTTCGACCAACGTCTGCTCCTCGTCACCGGTCAGTGGACCGATCGACACGTTCTCCGTTGGTGGTCCGGCCGACGTCTGCTCCTCGTCCCCAGTTGGTGGGCTGATTGACATGTTCTCCGTCGGTGGTCCGACCGACGCCTGCTCCACGTCTCCAGTCAGTGGGTCGATCGACACGTTCCCCATCGGTGGTCCGGGTGGTCCGACCGATGTCTGCTCCAAGTCTCCAGTCGGTGGGCCGATCGACACGTCACTCGGAGGTGGTCCAGCTGAACCCTCCTCGCCCCCAGTCGATGGACCGATCGACACGTTCTCCGTTGGTGGTCCGTCTGATGTCTGCTCCTCGTCCCCAGTCGGTGGGCTGATCGACATGTTCCCTGTCGGTGGTCCGGCTGACGTCTGCTCCTCATCTTCAGTTGATGGACCGATCGACACGTTCTTCGTCGGTGGTCCAGTCGACATCTGCTCCTCCTCGTCGCCCGTCGGAGGACCGGTCGACACATTCCCCGTCGATGCTTTCCTCTCTTTTTTTTCTTCTTTTCCCCCTTTCCCCCTTTTCTTTATTTTTCCCTCCCCCCTCCTAGCAGTCCCTTTAGCCCCATCTTTGGCCGAGTGGTCAAGGCGATGGACTAGAAAATCCTTTGTGGTCTCCCCTCGCAGGTTAGAATCCTGCCGATAACATCAGGCAGCTTTTCATGTGTGGTTTTCATGTGGTTTGACAATTTACAAACGGTCCAAGTCAACATTGCAGTACAATCCCTGCAGGAAAAAGTTATTACCAGCTGGAAAAGTGAATTCCTAAGTCCTATGTTTCAAGGACAAAGGTATTTGCTGTCTCCTGTCCTTTGTCATATCAAGCTCTACGCTACAAGCTACGTAATGGACTAAAGTCCCTAAGGGTCTCCCCGCACAGGTTAAAATCCTGCCAACAATGCTAGGTTTGCTTTTCATGTTCTTCATAGTATGAGAATTTAGAACCAACCAGGCCCATGTTGGAACCATCAAGACAATTCTGCAGTACAACCCTTGCTGAGGTCACTAGGTTTTGTGATGTTTTGAGAGTATAGAGACCGACCAAGCCATCGTTGGCGCCAACATGAGAATACAGCAGTAACCTTTGCTGCAGAAAGTAATACCAGGTGGAACATTGAAATGATAAGTCCTGTGTTTCAAAGACAGATTTATACAAAGGTATTTGCTCTATTGCCATGTCCTTTGTCACAACAAGCCCTGTGTGCATGTACTCAAAGGTTATGTAGAGACATTTATGAATTTGAACGCTTTTCTTCATGTGTTACAATACATTGTGTTAAACTGCTTCTTCTACTCTGTTCTCGCGTGAGACGACGTTGATGATCTGCCACTGATCTGGGAGAAGGTCCCTGACAAGATCCTCAAACACATTAATGACAGGTTTGATAAGTTGGAGCAGACTCTTGAACTGTTGGAGAAGGTAAAGTCTATCAAGGAGCAGGTGCTGGAGCAGAAAAGTCGTATTAGCTCCCTGGACAAGTCACTCTCTGGCCTGAAGGATGAGAACAGCGCACTCAACCTCAAGGTGGATGACCTCAAGGGTCGGTCACGCCGCAATATTATAAAAACTATCAGCATACCTGAGCTGGAGGAAGGGGGTAAACCAAAGGAATTCCCCAAGGGTCTGATACTGAAATCCATTTTTATCGGGAGAAGGAGCTCATACTGCGTCTCTGGAAGGCACGAGAGCTGGAGTATGAAGGCAACAAGGTTCTTATCTGCGGGAGCTCAAGGTGGAGCATAGTCTCCTCTTTCCAGCAACATTCTGCATCAAACATAAGGGCCACTTCAAGGTTTTCACTACACCAGGTGACGCAACATCATTTCTGAACACTGAGCTAAATGACATATCTTAAAATCTCTAATGTCACTCTGTGTGTTCAGAGGGTTGATGATGTTTCAACGTGACTCTTTGTAGTTCAGAGAATTCATTTGGTCTGTATGAGACTGTGAATAGATATTATTTAATCTAATTCAGCCGTGTCAGGCGGCGGAGTTGAGCTATCTGCTTGTAGCTTCATTCAGCTAGCTATTTCTCTTTTTTTTTTTTTTTTTAAGGGGTAGTCACCGCGTGCGTTTACCGGTCCAAGGCTTAGAGGGATACCCCTGCTTCGTTTGGAGAAGCACTCGATGTGTGGGTGGGTTGTTTGAGTGTGTTGTTTCACACCGCAATATGTGGTGCTTATGTGTCTTTCGCTGTATTTCTCAGGTTTTTCAAGCTCCTTTTACTCGTCAGGCCAGAGGGGTTGCTATTCTTTTTTGTAAAAATATTACATTTCACGTTTACTCTATGACAGCAGACCTTTATGGCAAATACTTAATGATTTTAGGTCACATAAATTAATTTCCAATAGCAATGCTTAATATCTATGCCCCAAATGTTGATAATCCAGATTTTTTTCGTAAACCTTTTGCTATGATACCAGCCTCTAGTTCCAATGTCATTATTGGAGGTGATTTCAACTGTTATTTAGACCTAATCCTGGACAGACTCTCAACAAAACTGGCTCGTACCATAGCCTCCGTGCAAACTGTTAATGATTTATCTAAGACTAGGATGGTTGATATTTGGCAGCACCCTACTAAAATGCTTCCACTGCTTGAGGAGACGTTTAGATCCTCCCTCTTACAGTCTGACTACAATAAGATCTTAAAATTAAAATATTAATATAATACTAACAACCAACCAAACCAATTACTGAAGCTCAAACAGAAATATTTTGAACTCGGTGATAAACCAGAGAAAATATTAGCAAGTCAACTTAGAGGTGAGCAAGCTCATCGTGCCATCCATTGGATTAAATCAGAGTCAGATATATTGGTTACCAGGGTCCAAAATTAACTTTTGGCTTTTGCACGGTTTGATGACTAACGGAATTACGTCCTAAGCATGTTACGTGCAGTGTGGCGGATCCAGCAGATTGAAGTGACAGCTTACGCCTGGGTGATATGGAAAAAATCTTATCTCGATATAAGTCAAATCACTATTTCTGTCAACCTCAAAGGTTGTGAGATGTAAATATATAATATTGAAACCAAAGTTAATTTTGGTTTAAGTATTATTTATTTTCTGAGAAGTTGAACATGACAAATGTATTGAAGAACATTATGCAACTGCTGCTGTATAATACAGTTATATAAATACAACTGCTGCTACTGCTACAAATGCTTTCGACACACTTTGCAGCGCACGCTCCTACTCTGCTTCTTGTCTGACTTTAAATATTCCTCAGACGCTTCTTTTAAACAATTTCCTTGTCTTTTGAGCCTCGTGTCCGTCGGGATGTCTTCTTCAAGTGCTCTCACTTTCTGGCAGTGATGCCACTCAAAAACCATGAAGAAGATTCTGGAAGTGAAAAAAGAAAGAAGAAAAAAGAGAAGAGGAGACAAAAAAGCAAGACAGTGGAAAATTGAACCGATAATAATGATTAAATATAACACTGCATGACTAAATGCTGCTAGTCTAGCCTGAACTCTGGAGGAGAGACACTTGAATAACTTAACTTCCACCAGCATCACATTCATTCTTTTGTTTACTTTGATGTTTGGTGAGTGTATTTAAATGTATTTTTCACGTCTGTGAGGAGGCCTGTGGTTTTATGAAACTGAAATCTTCGTTACACTGTAAATGTAAAAACCTTAGTAGCCATCGTGAAGGCTCCAGCAGCAGTTTAATCATCTGTATTGGAACTATGTTAAATGACATTGTCCCTGAAATGTAAATATTAAACAATGAATAGTTTTGAAATAGATAGATTATTCCTAACATAATGGTGATGAATGCTGGTTCGAGGGGCCCCAGGGCCCCATCACACTTCAGAATCGCCTCTGGCTGGACCAATGGGCTGGACCAATGGACTGGACCAGTGGGCTGGACCAATGGGTTGGACCAGTGGGCTGGACCAATGGGCTGGACCAGTGGGCTGGACCGGTCGGGTCAGTCCGCCCTCCTCTCTTCTCTCCGCCCTCTGCTGCTCATAAACCGCCGGAGCGGAGCGGAGCAGCGCTGCCATCCCGGAGCCGTCATCCCGGAGCCGCCGTCCCGGAGCCGTCATCCCGGAGCTCCGGTCGCAGCACGGTGGACCTGAGCTGGACCGACTGTCCGTCCAGAGGAGCCCGAGATGAGCCGACACGCCGCAGGTAGCAGACAAGAGACACACTCCTGTAGTGACGAAGTCTGTGAAAGGCGGCGAGGAGTTGGAGTCCGACCGGTTCCTCCGGCGGTGACACGACCCGGCCTCCTCCTGAAGAATAATACTTTCCTCTGTTTCAGACGCTCGGCCCCCTCCGCCGGACGGTGTCGCCCCCCCCGCGCTGCCCGGGGCCCACGTGCTCGACTCTGGAGCCGTGTTATTCCCTGGTATTTATCCACCCACCTCTCCTCCCGGTGCCTTCGGGGACCAGTTACAGTCTGAAGAGCAGGCCTTTGGGGACTTGTTCAGTCACGTACTAAATCTCTGTCCCCACTTGGGAAAAAGTTCATTTCATTTTGGAGTCAGTTTGGTAAGGTTAGGTCAAAGGGGAAATGGACATGGCCAGCTGTTTGTCTTAAACTTGTCATTATGATGTCAAAACTGATTGCCCATTTGTGATGGCAATAGACATCACTCCTTGGTTTGTGAGCGGCCCTCTCGAAGCCTCCAGTTTCTCATTCTGACCTGCGCCGCGTTGCTTTGTTTGAATGTGGACATTGAATTCAATCAAGCTGGCTTCAGGCACTTCTGCACTGGCTTCATTTTTATATTTAAAGACGGGGACGCGGCTTTCGCAGAAAAATTACTTGACTTCTTCTCCGTTATCGCCAACGTGGAGTTGACAACTTTCTGAGGACAAGTTTCTGCGCCCTTACCGGTCCTTTTAATGACGGTGACCAAACAACACTACCACCTGGAACCATCCGGGGTACCAAAGTTGTCTGTTGCCTCTTTAAGGAAAGGGTCATGGTTCGAGTGAGTCCCCAGGAAATGAATGTAAAGTCCTCAAAGGTGTGTTTGTGTGGTCTGTATAAATGTATGTATTTGAGCTTAGGTATGAATTCGAAGCATAAGCAGATGCGGACGGCACCTCACAACACTGCGAGTACAGTTCGTAAACATCACTCGTCGTCACCTTGAGAGACTCTGGGGTTTTGGCCTAGTTGTGAGTGCGTCGGTCTCCCGCACCATGGTCGCGGGTTTCCGGCCCGGCCAGAGCAGTAAAATCACAACAACAACAAAGAGGGGAAAAAAGCTTTCTCCGAAATCACCTACCGCCCCTTTAATGGTTGCGCTTCAGGTACGCGTGACACAGTCTTCACCTAAACGAAAGGTGTCGCTGCTGACAAAGGAATTTCCACACTGCTGGAATTTGTGCAGTGCGACTAAAATGTTTCCTTGGCCAATGCGACTAACAATCAGTGCATTCAACCATGAAGGTATTACACCTGACATTTAGCTGGTCAGTCTGTGTTTAGAGTGTTATGTTTCTTTTTCCCACCAGCATCCAGCGAAGAAGAAAAACGGTAGACGGTCTGTTGGACGCTGTCATAGTTGACGGTGGGCTGAAAAAAATTTAATTGCCAAAAATATTAGAATCTGAACAGAGATTCGAATCAGAATCGTTAAAAGGGAAACGATCCCTAGCTCTTCTTCTGGCAACATTGAGACCAAAACTTACTGCATCAAACACCAGTCCATGTGCTGTATGGTAACCAGATGGAACTGTTTGAACAGCCATTTTCTCCTATGAACCATGTGAAGTGTGTAAAGTTTGTGCTACATGTCTTTACAGGTGCTTTTGATCAACATGGCTGCCCTTTGATCGTGTTCCCAGTAGATGGACAAGCCAGACTCTGCTCGGAACTCAGCAAAGCAGAAGTGGTGGACTTCATAAATTACTTTCTGTGTCTGCACAAGTATGTGGGGTCAGACATACTTGTCATTCATATGTGCATGTGTGAGTGGGAGTACTTGATGTACTGATGGTTGGATTGTTCTCAACAGCAAGAAACAGGAGAAGGAGAGTTTGGTGTCAGTGGTGGCTGATATGCGTCATGCTTCGCTCCTTACGACCAGGCTCATCGCTGAGACCCTGCTTCTGCTTGAGGTACTGTTGTGGTAGATTGCTCTGTGTGGTGCTTTGGTTACTGGCCTGCAACACTTTAATTTTCACAACATTTCCAATGATTGTTCTGAAGCTAATTTTCCACCACATGCACAAAGCGACCACGCTGATGGCTGAAAAAATAGGTGGCCCGTGGACTCTGATATGGTGCTTGTTCACGTCAGTGAAAGCTGTTCACCAAGCACATCAAGCAAAACCTTTCTCTCCTCCAGGTGCGCTCACAGTGCTTGTGTCTCTGTAAGATGTCACACCGTAGAAGAGGGGCGAAAATTAGTAGTTCCTTCACTCCATAACTATTAATCTTGTTGTTTATTGGCTGGGTTCCAAGGCTCTTTGTATAAGCAATTTGAGCAGTTCAAAAAAGTGGCCAGTCACTGTTGGACTCAATATATGCTGCGCTTTATTGTTTGTCATGTTACTCTAAAGTCTTTTGTCCCAGTGAGGATCCTGTAGAATGATGACTCTGGTTCCCAGTGATCTGATTGGTCAGTAGTTTGGCTGGTGAGAGGTTTTGATATGTTATCTGGAACATAACCTGCTTCAGAGCAGGTTAGACGTTCAGCATCAGTTACCATGGTGATTAACCCCGGTAAGACGTGAACCAGCTTTCTAGCACAGGCCTCTGGAGTCAGAACTTGAGTATATTTTATGTGGTTAGGGAAGTAGTGTTTGCTCTAGCCATATTATCCATTGTTAGCAATACCAGCTCATACCAAAGCTTTATGCGATATTTTGTGCATCCAAACCCTGTAGCTCTGTATGTCCACAGATGGACAGTAGAGGACTCAACCAGGTGAAGAGTGCAGTGGGGTCTGTTTGAATTATACATAAACAGGAATTATGTTTGGTCCTTAGCACCAAGCAACGTGACATGCTCAGGTTGTAATTGGTTGACGGAATATAAGTACAATACTAAGTGTATCATGTCGGTGCTGCTCGTAGTGGAATGTCGGGAGAGAAGGGGGCATGTGGGGTCACATGCATGACTGGTCACATGTTGGGTTATTCAATAGAAAAGCCTCAATGAAATTACATTAAATTAGCAGAATTATATGGTGGATTTTTTTCCAGATCACTTACTCCCCACAAAAATTGTATTTGGTCGTAGTTGCAGGCCTGATCTCATTATGCATACTGACCGATTTAAACATTTAGTTATAAACTGCTGGGAGAAGGAAAACCTAACTCATACTTGGTATTTGTCTTAATCTATGTGTGGTGGTCTGCTGGAGCATAATGAAACTCTAATTTTTCTCAGTTTTGATTATCTTTAAAGATGCATTCATTAATGGCAATCTTTTTGACATGGTGTATTACAAAGTTAGAATTGCAGAATTTTTCACCGAGCATGACCAATACCCAGAATATTTATTTATTTATTTGAATCTGAATTTGGTTCATGAGTTGCAACAAGATTTTGAATGTCTCGCATGTGTGGGGAGTCAGCAAAAAGCCAGCTAGCAAATGTAAGAAACGACTTGAAAAACATGACAAAAGAAAACGTGGAAGCCAGAAAAAAATTTATTTTTATGTAAATGAACATCTTGGAACATTACATGCAGTCTGAGTTACCTGGTCAAGGATTTGGAGATCAGGGTAAAGAACAAGGGATCTGGAGTCTGAAAGATGTATCAACTATATAATTTATCAAGCAGGAGGGGTCAAATCAAAAGATGTTAATAATTTCCTTTTCGGTAATGTAGGGTTTTGTGGCTTGACCCATACAAAGGACTAAAATTGGCATGTCACCACTGCGTGAGCAGTGTGAGCAAACTAAATGAAAAAAAAAAAAATTGTCACTAATTTTTCTGTTGGCCTTTCTTTGTAGATGCACAAGCGGACAGTCCACAGTGTGTACGTAGTTCAGCCCAAAAAGAAAGATGTTGTCAAGCTCTGGCTAAAGCTCCTGGCTCCAGCAAAAGCTCACACCGCCTCTTTCAAGGTGAGTGAAAAACAGAAACACATCCTGTGTTGGTTTTTAGACTTTACTTCAGTGAGTAATGCTGATTTCCTTTTTTGCAGAAAGTCTTCTTGAAAGAAATCTCGGAGCTCTCCAACTACATTGATCGAAGCCAGCTAACTGCATCGTTGGGTGGCTACTTTATTTACTGTCATCAGAGCTGGGTAGCCTTCATTAAGGTAATTTATGTTTGGAAACTTTCCAACATTTTTACTATAGCTCAAGGAAACCATACTTCTATGAAATTGTTAAGTGTATGGGTTCAACGGATCACACAACTTTTAGAAATTTTAGAGGACAGACACAGAGACACAAGAAAAACATTTCTTTTGGGTGGAGGGGATCTTTAAGTGTTGCTTCAGCTTGTGTAATAAGAGAAAATATTCCTTTATTCTTCCCACAATGGGGAAATTCAGATGTCACTGCAGCAAATTGGATACTAGAATATAAAAAAGCAAGCAATGGCTTGAGCTCTGCCACTCCTTTAAGGATGTTCCTCTGTACTAATGCACATTCACACGGCTGTAGTCATTTGGGCACGTGGTCCATATGCACATTATTATTTATTATTTAGTATTTATTAAATATTATCCACCTGGTAAATAATGCAGGGGGTTATGGTGATGCATTTCTCAGTCTGTATTCAATGTTGTTTTCAGAGCAGTAATAGAAAAGCATGGATTTTATTTTATTTTTTTACATGAAACTGAGGTTAATCAGGGAGTGAAGTGGTGCCTTTTGATGTTTTCTGTTTCTTGAAATTTTAATTTCACCAGTAAGAAACAGACACCACACAGTGTTCTATTTTCAGTGCATTTCAGCTCTGCATTCAGGGCATATAGAGCAGTGAGCTAGTGGGTATAATTTGCCAGTTGGGGGGGTCTGGCAACATTTCCTCCCAGAGAAAAGAATTGTCTATAAAATTCAATGACCGGTGCACCACTATTCCATCATATACACTGATCTCAATTAGTGCTTGTTTTAATGAGTTTGTGTACCTATTCAGAAATATATAGTGAATTGTTGTTGATGAGAATTATGAATAGTCTGCAAGTACTGCTAGTAGAGTTTACAGGAATAAATATAACAGAGGGCTGAACACAAATTGTCATTGTTCTGCTCCCCTCAGCTGTGTGTGCACTCAAAAATTCAGTTATTCTGCCTATGTCTGAAGCAGCACACGCATGTGCTGCTCTCTGTTTATCTATTCATCTTTCTCAATATTGCCTCTTTGTGATGGGGAGTAAGCTCAGCTCACTCAGTCAAGAGAGGTTCAAACAGCCTGCATCTTTTGTTTGTTACCTTGGTGAAGCTTGTGCCAATGCCTCGTGAAATCAGCTGGCCTTATTAGCAAGTGAAAGGAGCCCCTCTTTCCATTAGATTATACATTCGCACATGTTTAACTGGGGCACTTGGCCATGATGACATTAGTCATTTACCATGGCAGCTCTCTATCTATAAGAGACCTGTTTTGGATGCAACTGCACAACCTCCAATAGATCAGATCACTTTTAGGTTAGGGGGATTGGGAAACAAATGTCCATAATCACTTGAATTTCTATTGAACTATAAAACATGTTAAAGGGGCAATAACCTTTTTTGGAGAAAGTTTATCTCTCTTTGTTGTTGTTGTTGTGATTTTACTGGTCTGGCTGGGCCGAGAACCCACAGCCTCAGGTATGGGAGGCCGACGGCTAACCACGAGGCCAAAACCCCTGGTTAACTTAATTTGCTAGCACGTGTCTTAAGGTGTCGGGACTGTGAGTGATGTTTACAAACTGCACACGCAGTGTTGTGAGGTGCAGTCAGCACCATTTTTGCTTGTTATTGATTTACAGACCTTGGACTGGATATTTTGTGAGGAAATATTTGCTGATTTTTACAAAACGTGTATTGCTTATAAATCCCTTGCTGCCCCTTTAACAGCAAGTATTGGGAAATTATGGCCTTGTTTACAATGTAAAAAAATTCTTTAACATTAAAACTGAACACAGTGTTGATCACACTGTCATGTACGTCGGGGGGTGCAGACAGGATGTTGGTTAATGCATCAGTGCACTTCTGATTATTGGAAACAAGTGAGGGTTAGGGTTACTTTAACTATTTCCCGTGTGGAGTGCGAGGCGGCACACATGACATAATGCACGTTTAGAAAAATTCTGAAGTATGAATACTATCAATCCTTTCATCTTTAAGGGGACACATCCTCTAGTGCAGAGGATGTAGTCTGAGGCGTCTCCCCTGGGGGGCGCAGTGACTAAAACGCTGTGAGAAAATCTGTCAAAAACAAGGAATGCTGTTACACAATAGTCATTTAAGAAGCCTTCAGAAGTTTGGCCCTGCAAAAAAAGTTTGAGAAACACTCCTCTTGTGGGACCTGTGCTCACAGCCCAGCACCGTTCAGCTCGACTGGCATTCAGGAGAGAAAACCAGATTGGCAGGTCTGCCATTGGCACCCTGTAATCATCACAGATGAGAGCAGGTTCACGCTGAGCACATGTGAAAGAGTGTGATTGTCAGACCTTACATTGGTGCAGTGGGCCCTGGGTTCCTCCTGGTGCAGGTCAATGCCCAGCCTCATGGGACCAGATTGTGCAGGCAGTTCCTGGATGACGAAGATATTGATGCCATTGACTGGCCCTCCAGTTCCCTTGACCCAAATCCAATTGGACCCCTATGGGACATTTAACATCGGTGCATCCGACTTCACCACAGACTGTCCAGGACCTCAGTGATGCCCTGATCCAGGTCTGGGAGGAGATCCCCCAGGAAACCATCCACCGACTCATCAGCAGAATGCCCAGATGTTGTCAGGAGTCCATACAGGCACGATGGGGCCGTACAAGCAAAAGAACAGCTGCCTTGGCAACAAACCCATGCGATTCACCATTGCATAATTAAATAGCCTCAATGTGCTTTTTCTTTTTATGTGTTGATTTTCAAGGAAAAAAACTAATTACAATTTATAAATATTTATATCACTGAACCTTTTCTTTTAACATTCCATAAAACATTATACCATTTGTGCCCCCTGCACAACACAGACACACAAATCGCTCCCCAGGATTGGGAATAGAATTGGAATCTTTCATAATTCAACGCCGTGGCCCATTTAATACCGGGTTTCTGTTCCCGTACATAGAAAAGACACAGCTCAATCTCCTCTTAAAATATAATAATTCAGCAGCGGATGTCACAATCCTGTAACAGTGTACCGCAGCTGCTGAATGCATGTAGGGGAAACACTGAGCTGTGTTGGAAGGTTCTGGTGGATGAATAGTTTCAGCGGATGCCACATAACCAAAATGTCAATGGTATGAATCTGGCCATGGAAATTTTGTTGCATTTCATACTTGTTTGTTTCCCTAATTTTCCTGTCTGCTTTCATTGATAAGTGTCCAGTCTTAAAATAAACCGTTTCAAGAAGGTCCCTGCACTGGCCGATTCTCAGGCCCTGCTAAACTCTTTCTTATGATGATGATGATGTGATTTCAAAGTGACTCTGGCTTTTATGCTATTCCCTGCAGGAGATTGATGTGTTCGTCCAGGAGTTCCTGTCTGTGGTCCAGCAGCTTCCCTCATATACCTTCACCTTGCAGGCCCTGTCCAGGCTGCCGCTGCCCACCACTCTCAGAGAGCTCCAAAATTTCTGCTACATCAACGAGGCCAAGTTCCAACAGCTCAGAAGGTCAGACTCACAACTGCAATTATTGAATTGTTATGATATAAGAATCAAAAAGGTTTTGTTTTTACTTAGCCTGAAAAATTCAACAGATCGTTCGTGTAGAGCTGAGCCTGAGCAGCTGAGTCTTGAAATGTTCTGAAATGGCTACAGGTGCCACTTTGATTTTTTAAAAACAACTTTTATTAAAATTTACCAGAAAACATCACGGTCCTCTACAAATGCACTAAAAAATTTAAAAATAAATAAATGAATCACAAAAACACAGAGTGAAAGATGAACACACAGCCGTGGTGAAGTGAACTGGGCCAAGAGTGAAGCCTTGGCTGTGGGGAGATGGGCGGGAGGTCTCCCTCAGCTTCCAGGTGGGTTGACCTGGAAGAGAGGGGGTTTAGAGTACCTGGGGGTTTACCTGGGGGATCAGGGAACCACGGCAATGAACTGGGAAGGGGTTGTTGGCAAAGTGGAGGGAAAGTTGAGTAAATGGAGGTGGCTGCTTCCCCACATGTCATACAACATTTGTGTCAGCTCTTGTCAGCACACATTTTCTATCTTGTTTTTCCTGCTTTTATAAATCGACAGTTTGGCCTGACCAACAACGAAATTCAACAACTGCCACTTCGTCACATCTTGTTTTCTGTAGCCAGCACCAACAATAAAAGCAGTCTCCGTAAAAACCTCCCCACAGTCGAAAAACACCGCCTGTAAAATGTTAAAAAGAGGTTTCAGTCTGTGACAGTCCAGATAACAGTGAATGATGGTCTCTGTGTGTGGACAGAAGAGATTTTTGAAAACAACTTTATTTAAAAAATTCTCTTGAAAAACCAGGGTCCTTTTTACAAATGCACTTAAAAAGAAAACTAAAAAAAATCAAAGAATGCATTAAATTAAAAAAAGTCATAACAACACAGAGTAAAAGATGAGCTCAATGTCCGGAAAAGGGTCTCCCGAAATGAAGATGGTCCCGCAGCATCCCTTTTTCTTCTCTGTCCAGTCTGTTGTTCCTCTCGTTCAGAATGGTCCTGGTGTGGCGGGCCGACCTCAGGCCCAGCAGGGAGGCCACTTCCTCCGTGTTCTGGAGACCAGGACCAGCAGCCGCCACGATTCCCCTCAATTTTGTCACTCAAGCTCCCGTAAGTCTCCCGGTGAGTCCGGGTCTGCTGCCATCGTGGAGATCCAGCCGGGCCCCCCACACCAGAGGCTCCTCCAGGAGCCAGAACAGAGAGAGAGAGAGAGATGCATGATGGGAGTTCCACCCCAGCAGTCTTGGCCTATAGCAGCATCACTAAGAGATGGTTCAGCTCTGACTGTAATATTTGTCAAACAGGAATGTTTTAAGTCTAACTTTAAATGTAGAGAGGGAGTCTGCCACCCTGGTTCCAGAGGAGAGGAGCCTGGTGGCTGAAGGCTCTGCCCCCCATTCTACTCTTACACACTCTGGGAACCACAAGTAGTCCTGAGTTCACAGAGACAAGTGATCTATTGAGATAATATGGAACTATGAGATCTGTGAGATATGTTGTATGCTATGTATGCTTGTTGTTTTATATTTAAACGGTCAAATATTTAGCGAGAAGTTTTTCACATTTGGTGCTATGGATGCATTTTTGTCAGTACCAGTCTCACTTTTTGTTGTCTACTCTTGTTATACCAAAGGATAACGGTGAAAGATGGCAAACACAATCATTCATCACTGTTACCAGTTTTGTAGCAATGATTTTCTCAGGGGTTTTAACCATTTGAATGCCAAACATATTTTGAACTTGAATGTTCTTGTGAAACAGAAAGTTCATTCAGAGCAGCTCTGAATTATATTCAAATGATAACCTACAGGTTTAGACCTCACTATGGCTTCTGTGATACACGGATGTGAAATCGAAATGAAGCCAATGTTTCACAGGAATAACATGGAGTATTGTTAGTGACATCACAAAGAAACAAAACTCTGAATTGTCTTAGATAATGTTTTATTTGACCAACTATGCCATCTTTAACTAATCTATATTGCTATTCATATGTACTGTGTGTTGATGTGCAGGGAGTTGGGGCTGGGTGAGCTGCTGAGGCACTGTGAGAGTGTGGTGGAGAAGCTGCGTTACCCTGAGAAAGAGCCGTGCTTCCAGGCAATGGCTGGCACTGCCCTCTTCATCCACACCAACTTTGACATGCTGCAGAAGCACAGCAGGTACTCTAGGCTGCCAGCTCGGTCCCAGGGGAATGCTGCTCTGAAAGGCCTTAATCCTAATCCTTATTAGAGCTGCAACTAACAATTATTTTCATTATTAAGGGTTCTGGCTATTCTTTTTCTCGATTAGTTGTTTTGTCCATAAAATGTTGAAAAATGTTGATCGTGTTTCCCAAACCACAAGATGATGTTTTGTTTTGTCAACACACCAAATCAGAGCTGAAATCAGAGAAATGTGACTTTATTTTCATAAAAACTACTTGAAACCATTAATGGACTATCAAAATAGTTGCCAATTGATATTAGTTGTCTTTTACTAATTGATTAATCGATTAACTGTTAGAGATCTACTTCCCGTGCCTACCATGCAAATGAATACATATACAGAATTACACCTACAGTTGATGTTAATTAAATTCTTCAGGTTTTTACAAATGTGACTGCTTATCAACATTTCCTAAAGAAAGGTACTTTTTATATTTTGTGGGATTTCTCCTTTCAGGTCTATGCTGATTTATTACAAAATGTATCCCCCCTCAAAGTGACCAATGCTACCTCACCAATAGACCCTATAAAATACCTAAAATAGAAATGTTTAAACTAAGTAAAACATTGTAATGTGAACAGTCTATAGTGCCACTGAACTTGATAAAATCCTAAATGGACCACCCACTGTCAGCATTCGTGTTCTTGAAACAACAGATGACATAGCGCCTAATTACCTAATGATCCTGGTTCCATCAGCCTCAATCAATGCTCGGCTTTTCAGAATTTCACCAAGCACAAATATTTGCAACGGGGAATTAATTCTTGCATGGTTTGTTTGGTTGTGCATATGTAACGTGGTCAGCCAGCGTGTGTCTCTTACTCACCGACACCTTAACAGACGTGCTAGAGACGGTCACTGTTGCTCATCGGTTTAGCGTCTGTCTCACATACCGGAGGTCGTGAGTTCGAGGTAACCACATGTTCCAATCATCCCCCTCCATTTATTCCACAAATCGCACCCTGGAAAGCTGTACGCTGAGAGTGATGGATTATTCCCATTTTCATTTATAATCTTTGTGAAATACACATCATTTTATTTTCAACCATTCTACATTGTCCTGCTACAGTCAACATTTTTTGAAAATTAGTATGGTATCCAAACTAGTAGTCCACTATATAGAGACAATCTGACCATTAGTTTAGCTTGGTGAGATCTAAATTCTAATGTCATGAAATGATTCTGAAAGTAAAGTCTTAAACAGAGTTTTAAACAGCCTTATTCTTCATCTATTAGATATGTAAATGACTCTGTGATCTGGATTGGTCTAAAAGGTACAGTTCTTAACTGGTTTAACACATTCTCAAACTGGCAGAAGATACTTTCTCAGACTCTGGAAAGCATGATGGCCTTTTTGGTATTCTCCAAGGTTCAATTCTCGGCCCTTACCATTATGTTTATATATCATGCCACTTGCAAAGATGATTTGGCAATTTAATGCTGATGGAAATCAGTTCATTTACCTGTAACAGCAGTTTGCCTAAAATTGCCTCCTCACCGTGGAACAGCGGATGAGCAACAATTTTCCAAAATGAAGTGAAGCCGAAACAAAAGTTGTCACTGCTAATGAATTTATAGTGCCAGCTATTGGTTAAAGGTCCTTCTTCCATTTTGCAGGATAACTGCAGCTGTGGAAACAGTGGAGCTGCTTTGGCAGCAGGCCTTTTCTCCGGCCCGTCTGCAGCTGCAGGCGTTCCAGCTGCGGGAGGAAGCACGGAAGGTGATACAGCTGACGACGACTCTCACTCCTAACCTGCTCGGTTTGCTTTCTCAATGAACTGTTAAAGATTCACCCCGTCATGTCCGGTGTGAAAGATGTCAATTTAATTGTGGTGAACAATAGAACCGTAGTGTCATGGTCAGCTTCCAAGTGGAAAACGAAAAAAATGTGCTGTTGACATTTCGTTAAACTTCAGGGTCTTTGCCAAGCAGCACAATTTGTAATTGGATGGTGGTTTTCCAGGTCACTTGGATCTCCACCTTTAAAATTCTGTGCTGCCCTTTAAACTTGTGTGATTTTATCAGATACATACATTGGGAATGTGAGCTAGAGGTGCAGTAAGTAGGTGAGGCACAGCAGGAAAATATGATTATTCTCCCCTGTAGTTTTCTTTAAAACACCAGTTTTCCGTTGACATAATGACTTTTGGGTCTCAGAGAAAATGTATTGCCTGAATATTATTTCATGAGAAACCGTGTGTAATATTGCTGTGACATGCTACTGTATTTGATTCTTGTACTTCCCATGAGGATTTTAACACTGCGGTTCTTCTCTTAAAGGAGACATAGTATGCATTTTCGGTTCATCCATTTCCTCTAGTGTGTTATATAGTTTTTTCGTGTATGTAAAAGGTCTGCAAAGTTAAAAGTCAGTGGTAAAGGGAGGTCCTCCCCTGACAGAAAACACTGCTCCTGAAGATCCTGACACTCCTGAAGATTCCGAAGATCCTGACACTCATGAAGATCCTGACGCTCCTGACAATCCTGATGCTACTGAAGCTCCTGAAGGTCCTGACGGTCTGAAGACCCTAAAGCTCCTGAAGCTCCTGACGCTCTGAAGATCCTGACGCTGCTGAAATTCCTGATGTGCTGAAGATCCTGAAGCTCCTGACGCTCTGAAGATCCTGACGCTGCTGAAAATCCTGACGCTCCTGAAGATCCTGACGCTCCTGAAGATCCTGATGTGCTGAAGATCCTGACGCTGTGAAGATCCTGACGCTCCTGAAGATCCTGACGCTCCTGAAGATCCTGATGTGCTGAAGATCCTGACGCTGTGAAGATCCTGACGCTCCTGAAGATCCTGATGTGCTGAAGATCCTGACGCTCCTGAAGATCCTGATGTGCTGAAGATCCTGATGTGCTGAAGATCCTGACGCTCCTGAAGATCCTGACGCTGCTGAAGATTCCGAAGATCCTGACACTCCTGAAGATCCTGACGCTCCTGACAATCCTGATGCTACTGAAGATCCTGACACTCCTGACGCTCCTGAAGATCCTGACGCTGCTGAAGATCCTAAAGATCCTGACGCTGCTGAAGATCCTTACACTCCTGATGCTCCTTGTAAAAAGTCTGGCCAATACTTCTGTATCCTTATTACGGACGTGCATAAAGCATGTCTTGTGGCTAGTCTGGCACGCCCCAACAAAGTTGGGTAGAACGAAAGTACTTCCTAAACGTCCTGGAACGGGTTGAACAATCGCAACAGAGTGGGCCAGTTGGCCAATCAGAGCAGACTGGGCTTCGTTGGGATGGAGGGGCCTTAAAGAGACAGTAGCATAAACCAAGTGTTACAGACAGAGAATGAAAAGAGGAGATGCAGGAGATGTTTTCGAACATTAGAGCATGTAAAACTTTTCAAGTAATGACCCGAATTTAAATTATGAATCGGAATATGAGCATGATATGCCTTTCATATTTGAGATGACCTTATTAGTATGATAGTTTGAGATCTTTTAAAATGTTGTCTTGGCAAGGCGTAATATAAGCAGCTGTGTTTAAAATGTCAGTCATCCTCCATTGAATGTGTTTGCTTGTGCCTGCAGATCACAGAGCAGATGGAAACGCTTCATCGAGAGAAGCTCCAATCTTACAAAATGGAGATTGCAAAGGATGCTGCAAATGCAGAGATGTCGGTGTCCCATTTTGAGGCATCCATTCACACTCCTGCAATGGTACTTATTAAGCAGATGTGTTCTGTTGTGTTGCTTTGTTTAACATGTAGCCTGTTTTCTTTCACTTTTTGGCAATGCTTCAGAAGTCTCTTTCCAGACTAATCAAATATCTAATCAGTCACATGGCCTCTCTCCTTCATACTTTCTTCCTCTAACTATTTTAATCAGTAGTTAAAATCACACTGCCATATTCCTTTTAATTTAATTCATGTCTAGTTCACTTGTATATTTAAATAACTTGAAAATAACTTCTCACCTTCCCCCTTTGAGGCCCTTGTTCGCAGTGCTGAAGATTTGATCCACACAGTAGCCGAGATCCTGCCATCGGATGGTCAGAGCAGGGAGTGTTGGGTTCTGGATCTTGAGAGGCTGAAGGACAAACTACGCTCTGCTGTGCACTTCATTCTCCAAACCCTCAGAGCGTTTTCCAACTACCATCATCTCTTCAACAAGGCAAGAGAAAAAAATATCTGTTACAATTCTTCTTAGCAACTAAGTAGGATAATCACATTTTGGAGGTGGATTAAGCTTTTTCTGAAGACATTTTTAAGTGTGCCCATAGTCTGGATATTGCAGGTGTAAACACTTAAAGGGGCTGTAAGCGATTTGGAGAAAGATTGTTTGTGGTTTTTCCTGACTAAACTGGTCGGGGCTCGAACCAGCAGCCTCGGGCATCGGAGAAGGAAGGACTAGCAAGGAGGCCAAAGCCCATGAGTTGTAGTGTCTGACGTTAGCATGTCTCTTAAGGTGTCGGGGAGTGAGGTTTACACACTACCCACATGGCGTTGTGTGGTGAGGTCTGCGCCATTTTTTTGTTTGAGGAAATATTCACTGAATTTAACAAAAAATGTATCGTGTTGAAATTGCTTACAGCCTTACCCTTTAGTTAAAATATTTTGAAATGTGAATAATTTGCTTGTTAGACGTAATTTGAGTTGCCATCTGACCTGAACTAAAAGCAGATGAAACGTGAAAAGAAAAGAGGTGAGGTGTCAATTGTGAAACAGCCACTAATTGATTAAGGAGTAAGTAGTAAAAGTGTTAGAAATGTTAAGCTTCAGATTTAAGCCTTGCTGGGTGTTTATTTGTCCTTAGAGCTCAGTTGTTGAGTAAGAACTGAAAGCAGATGAACTGTTTGTTAAAGGATATGCAATTGGTTTTATGAGTTTAGTCAGCTGGTATACAAGCAGTGGCAGCAGGTGAACTCTCAGTTCAAGCGTAGACCAGTTGGTGCAGTTGATTTGTACAGGCTGAAACCTTGGCATTATTTTTGTCTTTTTTCCTGACCGAGGTAATTGAGAAACGGAGCACAGGAAAATAAATTTTGCAAGCACAAAATTATATTTTGCAAGAGAAAATATATGCAAGCAAAAAACAATTACATTTGAGCAAAAAAAAAATCTATTCTGTGCTCAATAAATATATTAACATGTAACCATTATCCATATTGATGTGCAATAATAACCCCTCTCATGCAGTTTTATTCATGTACTCTCACACAAATCGTGGCTCTGAGCGTCTGAGCTGTGGTCAGACGCTCATGAGGTCAAGGAGATGTGTAAAGGAGGACTGATAGGACTTAGGAAAAGCTGACAACGCTGCTCAGAGAATCTGACTCGACTTTCACTAAACTACATTATCACGCGACAGCGGATGTTATTGACGTGCCTCTGCCGTGGTGAAACTATAAAATATTGTGGGGCGTCTATATCTCCTTTCCTTTCGCATAGGAAGCTTCAATGTACCCTATGCTAAAGGAGATAGGAAAGGAAGCATTGAAGCTCCTTTCCTATGCATTTAGAGAATCCAAACAGGTCTTATCATTACTGTGGATCAAATACTTCCCAGTCACCTCAAGATTTAGGAAACTTACTATGCAAATTTGACAATTCGACCAGGGTGAAGGAGCCAAAGGGCAGGGGTCGTCACATCATGCTCATTATGTTCGGATCAACATTTTGCTTTGGCCCAGCTAAAGTTCTTGAATTTGTAAACACTACTGTACGTAATTTGAACTGTTCCACTTACAGGCAAGCAGCTGGTACAGTCTGGTCCTCTGTGAGAACTTCCTCCAGGAGCTGGTTTCTGGTGTGAATGTGGCGCAGCAGCACAGGAGGATTTATGGATCGATTCCCGCATGGAGGCACAATCTGTCCACGTTCCTAAAGAAGAATCCCCCACCAGATATGGAGGAGCTGGTTCATCTGGCTCATCTGTCCAATGTCATCCCAGATGATGCAGTCCAACAGGCGGGCAAGCAGATGTCTCGGCGGTGAGAGAGAATTCATCTCTGTTTCAGTCTTAGTCTTTGTATAGTCTATATGTATGTATATTCTTATGGATATGTGAAATATTACATCTTGCATACAACCTTTTGCACCTTGTTTTCCACATGTAATTAACATCCTTTTAAATAGGCATCTGTACGGTTTGCCATGTCATTGTGCCTCCTACGTTTGTGCATAATAATTCAAATGAAGAATCATACAAACGCAGACCATGTACAATCTACATCTCTATCAGAGACTCTATATTCTCTCCCCTTTTCTGTGCTGTGACATCTTTCATAAGATGGCGGGGGTTAGGGATAGGGTTAAGTTTCACAAATCACGTTAAGTTTCATCCACAATCTTTTGTACAGGAATGTGGAAAAAGGAAAGTGACCTTAAATGACTTCTGCTTGGCATTATATGTTACAATACAAAAACAAAAAAGGGGGAGCGCCCCCCCCAATTCAATGGTAGGGGAAACACTGGATATTATTATTATTGTTATTATTGTTGTTAAATATTCCTTTACCACAAAAATCCCAATGGACAAGAAAACTTAATCGAAGTACATCGCTACTCTTGTCTAACACTGGGACAATTCTGGCAAGATGATGAAAAAGTCAAGCTTCTGAAATGACTATTTTGGAGGTCACCTCCACAGAAAGCTGAGATCTGACAGAGGAAACTAGAACATCCCAAATCGACGAGTTTAGCTCATCTCAGCCCTTATCTTCTGGTTGGTGCTCCTGTCAGTGTCTTAGCAAGCATACATGGACGAGCTAGTTACCATGGCGAGCACCGCTAGCACAAAGCCCATGGTCTGTACAACAATAAGGTGGTGGTGTTTGTCATTTAACATCTTTGTGGTGGGCAGGTGACCAGTGTGCCCTATGGTCCACTTCTCTAGCTTTTTATTCCCTGGATATTTCAACTGTATCACCTGGGGCCTGTTCCAGGATTATTTGAACCCTGAAAAGAGGGAATCTCTGAATTTCTGTTCCAGAAAGCGAGTGAACTTAAACTGTAGGTACCTGACGCTGTGAACCTAACCTGCTCGCTGGCAGGTTTTCTAGAAGAAAAAAAAGCAGAGTTTCTCGATAAGGTTTAAGTTTAAAGTTTTTTTAAACCCTGCTTCCTGGGATAGGCCCCTGGTCTTCATCAGCAGTTTGCCCAGTTGTCATGGATATAAAAATTTTGACATGCAACCTCAGTCTCTGTTATGTTTTTGCCCAAAGCTATTTATGCTTTTTGATACTACAACATGATCATCTCTTTTTTTTTTGTCAGGTGCATGACTCTGAGGAACCTTGTAATGTCTTCAGGGCCTGTGGCTGTGGGTCACCTCCAGCAGGCGTTACAGTGGCAGTATGAGTTGTTGCGGGGCAGCAATGTAAATAATTCCTGTGCTGACAGTGTTGCAGACAGAACGGTCAAGGATATTCATGACGGCACTACAGAGTGCAACCTCATTAAACGTGAAGTGTCTCCTTCGACTGCAGGGATCGTGTCAGCAGAGGGCAAACCCCCTGCCCTCAGCTCATTTGACTCAGGCATTGATGGAGTGGGGAGCAGCCACCTGGAGGCCTGGGGCGGGAGGGAAGGAGTGGAAGGTCTGTCTAGATTAGCTGGCAACAGGAACTCCGTGAAACAGGGCATGAGCCATCCTCAAATCCACAAAGAGAACATCTCCAGTGTTTCAAATCCTGAGAATCTCCGAGAGGAGGGTGACTTTGGCTCTGTGGGAAACTCCTCCAGGGCCTGCATCCAGATCGTCCCCGAAGTAACCAAGGATTCCCTCAACTTTGAGATCAAAGTGAAGCGCTCAGCTGCGCTGCCTAATAATCCTTGGCTGAGCTTGCCAGTAGACGACCTGGAAAGCTCTTATACTGTCACCATCACGCACAACCCAACACCACAACGGACAGACCTACAGTTCCACCATCCCTCAGACCCCTACTCCCACAGGTCTCAACATGAGCCCACAGGGACGGACATGTTGAGCAGTCCACAGAGCACGAACTGGATATTACATTCACAAAGCAGTTTTGAAGATTTTGAATTAAGTCCCATCTGCAACATACTCTCCAGCACTAATACAGAAGTAAGAGAGAAGTCCATCTGCACCACAGAGGGGATTCCTACTCTTCTCTGGGATTCATATGACCTCCATGACCAGGATCAGGATGCTGGGGACAGGTAATGACTATGTTTGGACATTGAATTACATTATGCATTTTATTTAATGAGACCCAAGTCATTCTTGCTGAGCAGAAGCCACTCTGGTCACGTGATGTGAAGTTCCCAGGTTACTTTTGCTACACCTCAGGCTGTACACTCCAATTCTTTCACCAGTATCCAGTGAAAGTAACTACATGTTCCATCATCGACTGTTGATTTTGGCAGAATACTATGAAAAATGTGCCAGGCAACACAGTGGTTGGATTTGTATGGATAAGGAATAATCTTAACTAAATTACTAAATTAACCTGTAACTCCGTCTTTGGCCCTTGACATGTCACAGCTGTGGGTAGGAAGCTAGATAGGCTAATTCATTCATTCTCAGTTTTTTGGCCTTTCTTACTTGAGCGCCATGTTTATCCCTGTAAATGCTGACACCCCTAAAGGTTGACAGGGCTGGCAGCTGTTCAGTCTGTATTCAGGGATGGTGTTTTAACAAATGGTCAATTATGAGATCGTAGCTCAAGAAGAGAAGAAATGAAGTTGGCATATTTTTAGTTTTCTATTTTTCTATTTATTTTCATTTATTCAATTCAATTTTATTTATATAGCGCCAAATCACAACATACATTGTCTCAAGGCACTTTACATAGTGAGGTCAATATTACAATATTACCTGGAAAACCCAACATTTTAAGTGGAACTGACTTAAGTCAGCAACAGATTGACATTACAGGGGATGATTTTTGAGTGTGGATTCTTAGATTTTTGATCATCTTTGTATTTGGAGATTGGTTTGTTTATTATAAATGCCACTTTTCTTGCTTTTCCACAGTTTGATTGATATCTCCCAAAAGGACTGGGATGAGAAGGAGCAGGAGGGTTTGATGGAGGTGGAGAAGATCCTGGGCCGGGCTGATGAAATTCTGGAGGTTAGAGATGCACACTAATACAACGGTCCGATGATGAGTCTTCATTTATCACTTCATCTGACCAGGAGTCACATGTCTGTCTCTACAGGAAGAAGAAAATGTTTTGGCCCAGGAGGCTGTGCTGGAGGCCCTGTTGAGGTCAGAGGACAGGCCCATTTGTTTGCCACAGTGGGACAGTGAGGACCAGCTTCCAATGGTATCAATCGAGGATTCAAACTATGATGTTCCCATCAGTGAACTTGAGTTTCATATTGCAAACAGAATTCACTCTTTAAAACAAGGTGTTGCTCTTTTGTTTCTCTATGTGGTTGGAACACAACAGTGTGGTCAGTCCTATAAGTCTGATTCTGACTGAGTCATGAAGTTCCAAGTCTGGCCAACTGTTGGATATTCTCGGTGATCATTTTACAAAAATATCTTCACTCACACACAGATGATTTCTGATGTGTTATAATATCTGGATATAGCAGAGCAGTTGTTAGGGGACTGCTGGTTGACATGTTGTCTGATGGACTGCTTTTCAGACTCTATTTCATACTTGCACAGTACTTGAAACCAGCTGACACTAGGCAGAATATAAATATGGCACATTGACGTGAACATGCTAATTGGTGTATTAAGCGATATAGTGACATGTAGTGAGTTTTTGGCAGGATTAAGACGTTTTTCACTGAAAGCTGTTTTTTACTGTAAATATAGTATTAAGTAAATAAGTATTTTCTGTCATTCCGAGACAGTTTCCTCTACACTAGGATTAGTCAGTGTCCCTAACCCAACTGCCATCGCCTCCTGGTTGGGACCTTTTTAACTCTGGCCTCTCTCCCCTGACTTCCAGTGCAGTTCAGGATTGAGCTCAAGTTGATTTTGTTAGTTTTTGAACCCCTAAATGGGCAGATCCCCTTCTTTTTCTTACCTTTCGAACCCTTAATCCAGCTCCAGGACCCTCAGTTTGTCCTGACTGTCCAATGATTTAAATCTTAGCTCAGGGGTGTCAGTGCCGCTGCTGTTGCAGCACATCAGATGTCAGACCGCCACCTCTATTGATTCCTTTGGGTCCAGACTCAATGCGCTTTTATTTTTTAGTATTTGCATCCACTTGTGTTTTTTTAATATTTTATGACTTTGAGTATGTTTGAAGATTTGTTCTGTGTGAAACTCTCCTGTATTTTATTTTATGTTAAATCTTTATTTCATGTTAAATCTTTATTGAATCTGCATTTACCAGCAGTTTGATTTATAATAATATTAGCTGGTGACAAGCAAGACATTTAATCTGAAAGTTAATCAGTGCGGTAGAAGATAATTTAGTTCATTCATGGTGACTGCAGCTTTTCTATTGTTTAGAGGCGAAAATAAATGATGAATGTACTTGGCAAAGAGTCAAACAAGTAACCGTGTGACAACAAACAGTCCCACTTGGCATCACATTTGAGTCATCTGCTTTCATAACCAAAGGTGGTGTGCTGTGTTCCTACACTCATATTTACCTACTGGATCACTGTCTTTTTTATTTTGTACTTTTAGGATCTTTTATAGATTTTTATCTTAATTAGGGGGGAAATCTCTTCTGTCCTAATAGACTGAATTAATATCATTTATTGTTTCTCACATATTCATACAGTATAATTATGGTGGCCCTTAACTTAATGGACTGCAACTTAAGAAAACAGACACAACACGCAAATTGATGAAACATTCATTGGAGAACAATGTCAGACTGTATGTATTTTGTGTATTTGCTGTTGGTGTGTTGTCAAATTTACATAGAATTTTCTGAATTTGCCTGTTTTCTGAGCTCAGTGCCACCATAGTATAGACTTTTGTTTTCAGTACTTTGGAAATGTGTGTTCCCATGCATCTTGTACAGAACAAATGTCTACCTTCGGTGACCCTGCTTTATCTGCTTCTTTTAAAGATGTCATCAGGTGAGTTGACTGACGCTGGTGTTCTTGGCCGTGAAGACTATCTGGACCTTGCAGAATCTGACAGCCTCATCAAACCCAGATCAGCTGGATCTGCAAGAAGAACTTCTGGAGTTAATGGGCACCTCACTGAAGATATAGGAGCATTTCCCAGCAGGCTGGATCTGCTGACGAAGCTAAGAACAGTCCACATTCTGGATGAGCTGATCATGGAGGAGAACCTGAAGATCCGTGAACTTAGATGCTGTGAAGAAAACCCCAACAATGAACTGCTGGGGAGGAACCCCTCAGATACAAACGAGTCGTCGAATGTGAGTAAAGAGAGGGAGGCTTTCCGGTTACAGGTGGAAAAGGAGAAAAGGGAGGTGGAGGAGCTTGAGAGGAGTGTGGTCAAAGAGAAGAAGCATAGAAACACGGCTCGAAAGGTTGTAAAATGTTCTATAATGAGCATTGCTAGAACTGAGAACATGGATGACCTGGCACTCTGTGATGAGCTTTTATCAAGGGGCTGTAACAGAGCACAGAGAGCACAATACACATCTGTGTGCCAGAATGAGGACACGTGTAAGACTGAAAAGATTCAAGCTGAAGTGGTTCCTGGTGTTGCTCAAGATTTTACAGCACATGACGGTGCGCCTCAATGTCAGGATGTTGCATCGTCTGTGGCTGATCCATGTGGATCTAACACAAGTACCTCAAAGCATTTGTCTGAAGGCTTGGTAATCCAACCTGAGGGACGTGTCTTTGAGAAAGAATTAGATGAGTCTGGGGAAAATGCTACAATATGTAAACCAGGAGCTTCTTTAACCCCTGAAATGAGGCCAGATGACGGAGCGTCGAACCCTGGTGGAAAATCATTTCTTTCTCCTGTGCCTGAGCCAAGAAGAGCTTCACTTCCTGCCGAGCAGGAAACTCTGCATTCCACAGAGCAGTTGAATACAGCTTTGTCTTCAGGAGCTCAACATTCTGGTTTGGTGCAACTTGAGCTACAAGATGAATCAGTGCCAGAGAATACGACTGCAAAGACCTGCCACGTGTTTCTCAATCCAAATGTGAAGGACCACAGCAACAACAATAACAATAACCAGGGGACATGCAGGCATACTCTGGGTGACTTGTCTGAAATAACCACTAAAGATGAAGAGGAAACAGCAGTGGTACCTGCTTGTTCACTACAGATACATTTACTCCCAACAATGGACATCCAGGCTTTACCTCCTACTGATGAGTGCCCATGCCAACAGTCTGCACCACAGCTGCCTCCTGACCAGCCTCAGGAGTTTCACCCTGGTGGAGGTGATGGGCCGAATGAGACCTTGAGGATATCAGGCACCGGGTCGCCTGGGATTCAGATGAGAGAGGTGCAGTATGATGCAGCCATGTTTTAATTTAAAGGGGCAGTAAGCAATTTTGGAGGAAGATTGTTTGTTGTTGTTTTCCTGACTGCACTGGCCGGGTCTGTTGCTTAGCAATACTGTTGCTAGGCAATACTCCAACAGCGCAAAAAACAACATCAACATCACAAGCTTTACCTATAAACCCGATGACTTCGCCGTGGCAGCTGACGTTACTGAAGCATAGTGATTTTGACAAAAGTAAACCGGGAGAAAAAGCCTTATTCCGATCATTTCCCCCGCTCATTTATACAGAGGAACGGGCATAACCATACCCCAGTTACTACTGTGCATGTAAACACACTGACTGTTATTATTATTTTTCGTTATCGAACAGAGCCAGGGCTGTGTAGAAAAATCGGAATATTTTCAGCGCACACACCGAATCGACAGCTAGTGGACTATAAGGAAAAATTTGCTTAATTTTACAAAAAGAATATTGGATTAAATTCGCTTACTGTCCCTTTAAGCCCATATTCTAGAGACAACATTAAGACCTGTCAGAGTCAACTAGTCCTCATCATTCATAAGAGTGCATATTTCGTTATGAAATGGGCATCACTCAGATTTAGCCAGGCCAGCTCTTTCTCATTTGGTGGCTGTCTTCATGTGAAGATGGACTTGTCATGTCCAGACTCCTTCCCTGTACTGTTCTTTTCACTATTTGTTTGCAGATGATGGATTATAAGACCCCCATAGTTCTGGACACAGGGTCTGGTTTGATGAAAGCAGGATTTTCAGATGAAGAACATCCAAATGTTATTTTCCCAACAATTATTGGGATGCCAAAATATGAGGTAAGCGTTCTTATTTCATTTATTAGCCCCAGATCATGTGGCATTTCCTTAAGCCAGCCTCTCTTATGTATTTTCAGGAAATAATGAATGGTTACCTTGAGAGGGATGTCTACATTGGACATGAGGCTCAGCACATGAGAGGGGTCCTGGCCCTGATGCACCCCATAAAGAATGGGATCATTCGTAACTGGGATGAAATGGAAAAGGTCTAGTATTGTGGATTGTTGGAAAAAAATGATCCATACAAGGAAGAGAAGGCACAACCCAATTGCTTTCATTTCTTAAACTGCACTTGCCTTTAGCAAGGCAACCATGTTTGAGATGACACTTTGATGATTTTTTTAAAAGAACAAATACACTCATCAGGTTGTGACTCAGGAGGTAGAGAGGGTCGTCCACTAACCCGAAGGTTGGCAGTTCGATCCCCTTTCTCCTGTCTGCATGCCAACGTGTCCTTGGGCAAGACACTTGACCCTAAATTGCTTAAATTGGTGTTTCTGACATTTTATGAATGTGACAGAAAAAAGTGGCAAATAGTAGCGCTGGATGAATGTGTTAGTAGTAGAAACTTGGGTTCCTGTGTTTGTCAATGCAGGTCCTGTTTCTTTCTGTGCGTTTGTGTATGAAGATCAAAAGACCATTGGAGAGAGGCACGGTTAGTTAAACATGCTTCCCTGGTTAAAACCAAGTGTCTTGATTTTAGATCTGGCATCACACATTCCAGCAGCTGTGTGTGGAACCAGAGGACCACCCTGTTCTCCTGACCGAGGCGGCCATGAACCCCCTGGAGAACCGAGAGCGCATGGTGGAGATCATGTTCGAGTGTTTCAACGTTCCCTTCACCTACGTTGCCATGCAGGCAGTGCTGGTGCTGTATGCCGCCGGCAGAACCACTGGTAACTTTTTGTTTGTTTGTTTGTTTGTTTGTGTGTGTGTGTGTGTGTGTGTGTGTGTGTGTGTGTGTGTGTGTGTGTGTGTGTGTGTGTGTGTGTGTGTGTGTGTGTGTGTGTGTGTGTGTGTGTGTGTGTGTGTGTGTGTGTGTGTGTGTGTGTGTGTGTGTGTGTGTGTGTGTGTGTGTGTGTGTGTGTGTGTGTGTGTGGGGGGGGGGTGTAAGAGACAGATTTAAAATGAAACCTCAATCTCTTCCTTGTAGGCGTGGTGTTTGACTCTGGAGATGGCGTGAGCCACAGCGTGCCCGTATTTGAGGGATACTGTCTACCTCACGCAGTGCATCGCTTCCCTCTGGCTGGTGTGGATGTGACAATGCAGCTTACAAAGGTATTCAACAACTCACTGCTTGTTCTTTTCACATTGTATATGCATTGGTGGGAATGATCTGGACAGAGATATTCCTGATCAGTAAAAGAACAGTATAAGCCTGGTGATTTTTTCTTTTCTTTTCTTGTTGGCAAATCCCGAGTGCAGAGGCGAACAGCCTGTAGATCCTGCTAACAAGAAGTTTGTGTATCAGAGCCTGATTAACTGTGTTTCATTCTTCTGAGCCATAGAGCTTCACTGTTTTCCCAAAAACAAATTTCAAAAAGTTTTCAGTGGGTGACATGGTCACACACACTTGAGGCTTATTCAACCACACGCACTGTCCTGCTAACCCAAATACTCACCAGAGTACCCAACGTATTGGATTCATCCGCAGCTACACATCTACATTTAATGTTTGGAGCTACACGGGGCAGTTGTCATTTAAAAAATGAAACCATATATTTGTCCTCAGTATGAAACCAACGGGGAAGACAAAATTATTGACAGATAGTAGATACTTTGTTTTTAGTTTTTTTCCATACATTCCTGACACTGAAGAAAATAGAGATGGCCTTATTCTTAAGAGAACATTCGACAGACCTGTTCCTCGGGAAGCTCACAGTAACAGTTGCATTTTGTGAGTAGAAGGGACATGCTGTTAAACATATCTGACAAGTACATAACAACATCCTGTTAAAATACAATAGCCTATAATATTATGCAGTGAGAAAACATGTAGGTTAATTCTGTGTTAGTTAAGTGTTTGTTACTCTAGATTATTTTCTTTGTGTTGAAATCTGATGTGCTCGAAGCTTCTGCAGGAACAGGGGGTGAGCATGCGCTCCACCGCAGAGCTGGAGATAGTGAGGGAGATGAAGGAGAAGTGCTGCTGCGTGGCCCTCAACTATGAAGCAGAGCTGAGTCGTGGGGGGTTGTCCTGCGGGGAGACGCATTACACCATGCCAGACGGACAGATAGTCACCCTCTGCACAGAGCGCTTCAGGTAACAGCACATCGTATCCGGCTTTATATGGACATTCAATCCACCGAATGGGTCGTAAAGGCAATCAATATTAACACGGGGAATTAGAGAACTTTAAATTTTCTCTCTTGTCATGTTTAACAATAAATCTGACGAGCTGTATGGATGGGAAATGACTCGCGAAATATAAAAATACATACAAAAGTGGTCTTCATCGAGCATGAGACCTTCACTAGACTGTCAGTCATTAACAACCATGGACTGTGTATAAATGAAGCCAATGCGAAATTGTCTGATGCCTGTATTCTCTGTGATGACCAACAGAGGGCGACTCCACTGGTTGTTTCAATAGAAGTCTATGAGAAAGTGACTCTGCTTCTCACTTGATTTTTAACGTCAGTAAACATTTTCCTGAGGAGTTCGTGGTTCAATCTCTAGTTTCAAGTCTTCTTCAACACAACATGATGTTCATTTTTGTAACTTGTGGTCTGCATTGGAGCATGGATACATCGTGATTGACAGCTGGTACCGTCCAATCAGTGCATGCTTGCAGGTGTAGGTGAGCGTGCAGTGGACAAGCTCTCAGACAAAAACAACATGCGTGGGTCAAAATGCTAAACTCGAGGCTTTGAAATGGCAAAACGGCAGTTCACAAAACCAATGGGTGATGTTATGGTGCCCTGTGTTAACAACATGTCAATGAATAAGCTTTTACATGTTATTTGTCTTTGCCTTGTACAGAAACCAATAATAAAGTCTTCTTGGCGTATGTGCTAGCAGTAACTGTGATGTAACTGCAGGTTTTAACTGAAGGTGCAGATGCTTGTCAAACTGTTTCTTTAAGGGCAAACAAGCAGAGATATTTGACATTCACCATATCGTGTTAGAGAGCTGCCCCCGCAATGCTATACACTTTTACTATTATGTTACTATTAGTCCATACTCCAAAGGATACCAAGCTCCTAACACCTGCAAGGAAAGGTTGTTTCAGTCGAGTGGAGTTTGTGGAAACCAGATTGAAATCTATCAGACACCCTGTGCAATTCTAATACTTGGGTCAGCTGCTTTTCAACAGCGCTTTCTAGAATTTTAGAGAGGAAAGGTAGTTTAGAGATAGGCCTGGGTTCAGATTTTTGAAGTAGCTGGGAACACATCCTGACAAAAGGGGGGAATTTATGACGTTGACTATACAGGAGACAGTGAAGTCAAAAATCTGTAAAAAGAGAGGTTGGAAGGACATCTAGTGTCCTAGAGGATGGTTTCAGCAGGGCTGTGACGTCATCCAGAGTCACAGGACAGAAGGAGTCCAAGATCGATGGTTTAGGGGAGTCACCAATGAGTCGACTGGAAGAGGGTGAAATGTTTGCTCTGATGTTGGCAGCCTTTTCTATAAAATAATGAAGAAACTTATTACAGTCACTGTTTGAGAAGATTTGTGAGTCAGGAGTGCTGGGAGAGACAGTGGGACTCATTGTGTCAAATAGGAGTTTTGGGATTTCTCTTAATGAAAGATATGAGATTGGTGATAAGTATGAGAATCAAGCCTTTGGGGCAGGGAAATCATTTCACGCTGCAGTCTCATTGGTTGGTTAGTAGATGATGGTCATAGCAGCAGTCACATTGTGAGAAGGTTATTCTGAAGTTATGACACTGTCAGAAAATTGTGTCTGGATATCTTTGCTAGCCAGACCGTTACAACGGTCGTCGCTGACCCTCTCACAGTGCGCCTTAGGTAGGACCATCTTTGTCGAGCCTCGACCAGCACAAAATCACAGTGTACACTTGCCAAAAGACACAATGAGAAGAAGTAAGTAAGACAAATTGGACATTTGAGACACTTCCGTCGTGTTGAATCATGTTAAATGCTGACTTCTTGTCCAGGGGCTGCTCATGTGTCAGACAGGTCAGTTGTCTCTTGTACTGACTCATCAGACAGCAGACTGCAGTTACATGAATGAGTCTCCACTTCTCCACTCATCCAGGGCCCCGGAGATTCTGTTTAAACCCGAGCTGATTGGACAGGACCATTATGGGATACATGAGAGCATATTCAAGTCAATCCTCAGCTCAGACATTGACTTGCGGCGCTGCTTGCTGGGAAACATTGTACTGTCAGGTAACAGTTGCTTTTTGTTAAGGTGTCCTACATCTGCTTTGGATTTGCTTTGGTCTTGTTCCAGTTAACTCTATGATCTTGCTCTTGCTGAAGGCGGGAATACTCTGCTGCCTGGGCTGCCTGAGCGGCTCCAGGCTGAAATCAAGAGCCTGGTACCTGCTGACATGGGGGAGAGTGTTCGCATCACCAGCCCCAAGGACAGGGACTTCTCGGTGTGGAGTGGGGGAGCAGTGCTGGCCAACCTGCCCACCTTCAGCTCTGCATGGATCAGTCAGGAAGAATACGAGGAGTTCGGCCCACAAATTGTCTTCAGGAAGTGTTTCTGAGATGGATTTCTGCGAGTCTGTCTTATGTGTAATCGACCACTTACACTTATTTCACCAAGTGCAATACACTGCTGTGTCTGAGCCTTTATGACCTCTGTATGTTTTTCTGTGAAGTCATCAGTCTGGATCTTGTGAGCTCCTATTGGCCCCTACTATTTACTTGCTGCTTGCTCTATGCCTTAATCAATAGAGAACCACCAATAAGCCAAAGGACGAGTGGCATATCGTTTCTGTCATTCTTAAATCCTCTTTAGCTGCCTTAACTTTCACGATTTGATAAAGGAGTTTTGTGTCCTGAGAATTTAAGCATGGGTATATTAATTGATTTAGGGCTGGCCTTTAATCGATGTCTGTCGACTCTGTTTCCAAACTGACGGCTGACAGTTAAATGACTGTGTATTTATATTACAAAAGTCAATTTGGTAACAAATGATCATTTTATGTGTCAGACATGACAGTTGCATAAATTTTTTTATACTTGGGGAAAAGCATCTGGTCACTTTGTTAATTAATAGCAGCAGTGAATTACCTGTATGATGGGGCATAAAGGACATTGTTAAAGAAATAAATAGTGATCCTAATAAATTTGTGATATTGTCATATTATGGCTGTCTCCAAGATATTTATTTCAGTTTTGTTACAATTAGGTTTGAGGAAGTTGTGAGGGAACCAGGTTTTAACTTCATCTACACAGTCAGAGAGGAAATACTGAGGAAGCATGGAAGTAGGTTTGGTGGACAGGTAGAGCTTGGTGTCATCCACGTAGCAGTGAAAATGAATATTATATTTCCTGAAAATATAACCAAGGGGAAATCATGTAATAATTATTAAAAAAGGAGGGGCCCCAGGACTGAGCCCTGGAGAACACAACTGGTGACTGGGGAGGGTTTTGACTGGATATTTTTAAGATGTACAAACTGCCGGAGAGGTAAGATGAGAACCAGGTGAGTGATGTGTTGATGATACCGATGGAGGCTAGAGGGTCAAGGAGGATGTTATGGGAGATGGTGTCGAAGGCAGCAGTCAGGTCAAGGAGGATGAGTATGGAGAAAAAACCATACAGCAGCTAACAGCAGGTCATTGGTGACTTTGACTAGTGCTGTTCCTGTGCTGTGGAGAGGACGGAAACCAGATTGAAACTTTTCATACTAGAGGTCATTGTTGGGATGAGTTGGGAACTGTTTTTTTCCAAGATTTTAGAAATGAATGGCAGGTTGGAGATCAGTCAGAAATCCGTTAGATCTGGGTGTTTTGCACCAGGTTTGTTATTGGAGTTACTGGAGTTATTGCAGTGGTTTTGACAGAGGAAGGAACATGAGCTGAAATAAGGGAGGAGGAGTGGATGATTTGGATTTTCGGATGAGATCAGATATTTTAGTGACAGTTGGGAGATGTAAACTAGAAAATAAAGAAAAGGGGGGGGCGCAGAAGAAAGGTGGATGAAGTGCACTATTGTCTGTATTATGTGAGGAGGGGAGTTGGTGGTGAATGTTTTCAATTTTGGTTTTGAAAAATTATTTTTAATACTCATTAGATACTGTGATTGGATGTTTGATGTTGTAATGATAACTGGAGGAAAGTACAGTAAGGATTTCTAGAAAACAGAAGCTGAGTCACGTCTCATCTGTTTATTTTCCTACATGTTTTTTCTTCAGCCACGGTAATGAATGTGAAGTACAGGAGTGGTCTGGTAATGCTTATCACTTACAGGTACAGTGTTTTTCTAAAGTTGAATGCAGTGTCTATCTTCTCATTTCAGTTGCCTGTGTGGGATTTGTGTCACTTGCACAGTGGCATTGGGCACTGTTTTCATCTAATGACCATGACCCTCTGAAAATCCTTCTGTCAACCCTCTGTACAGTATTTATACTTTTCCTGTGCCTGAAATTATTTGTAGGGACTTTTTGCATGTGTTTCAATGTATTTTTTGTAATATGATGGGGTCGTCATGTGACCTAAAGCTCTTAAGTGGCAAGAAGAGTCGAATGTGACAGAAGTGTCGTGGGGACGAGCAGACAGGAGCTGTTCAGGCTTTGTCTGGCTGTAGTTTGTAGTGAATAGGCCCTTTGTCTGGGCCGCCTCCTGTGAATATGTTTCATCTCAACCATGTTATTTATGTCATGTCTGTTTTTATAATAAATATTTTAATCATGATTTTTTGTGTGTGCCCTCTTGTTCATGTCATGTCCTTAGTATTCTTAGTATTTTTCACTGCAGTAGCTGAAGGGAAGGAGGATAAATACCTGTTAGAATGGATTTTTTAATGGTCCATTCACGTACATCTACTGTCAATCATTGGAAATGTTGCTAATTGTATTTGAAGCAATGGACCATGTGTTAAACGAAAACTGTTACATTCGAAGGCCTTCTCTTCATATGTGGCTTAATAATGGTGCCTTTGTGATAATTAGTGTAATATTAATATAATGTAACTGCAAGTAATACAGGCTGGCAAGAGTTGGCTCTGATGTGACAAAAAAGCAACACTATGGACTCTGCAGTCAAACTGTAGAGCTGTTTATAAAAAAGGTTCAAAGTTCACAACAAGTCGTACAGTAAAGATGTTTAAACACTATCCATATGTACAGAAGCATGTTGCTGCTATAGCAGAAAAAGAGAAACAGATCAGTATCACGTTACAATGTGAAAAGTTTGTAGTGTAAGAAAATATATTTTCATGTGATTTCGACATAAAAAACTCATCACGTTATAACAAACATTTCTGTTTATAACAAGAGATTATTCATCTTGTTATAACATGAAAACGTATTATCATAACATAAAATGTTTCACGTTATAACATGAAAATGTAATATGAAACGTTCCTGTTATAATGAGATAGATTGGCCAATGAGGACTGCCGTGATGTCGGAAAGATAATCACAGATTCAGATTTTCCGGCTCAATAACTAAAAAACCAAACATTGTTGAAGCACAAGCACAGCCTCTTCCCAATCAGAGTTAGGTACACAATGAGCTACAGCACCATTTTCATCCATGAGCAGTGGGCAGGGAGGTGAGGGAGCGTCTACAAAGTGTAACACCCGAAAGAGGGACTGCAAAAAAAATTCAACAAGCTCACTGTTATGCACTGTAGTGTAACCAACATCACCTCACACATGGATTGGTCTCCTCTTGGTCAGACTACATTTCTTATTGAGGAAAAAATATGTTTCAGATAATTTTTGTAATTTTTTTATCAGGAACAATATTGAATAATAATTTTTTTTAAACATAAAATTACATGACATTCATTTAGTAGATGCTTTTGTCTGAAGCGACTTACAATAAGTGCATTTAACCATGATGATATTAACCAGAAAGTGCAAGAATCAAGAGTCATAAATATTATTCAAATAGGCAAACGGCTTCAAGGGCTTCATTTTAGCTGCGTGTTTTTGAAAATTTTTTTTCCTGTTTTAATGATTCATGTAAGGTGCAGCTGAACAGGTGAGTTCTAAGTCTGAAGTGTTTCTGTCATGATGTTGATGGGAGCTTGTTCCACCATTGAGGAACCAGGACAGAAAAGAGTGAAAGAGGGCAGTAAGAAGAACAACTGACTGTCTGGATCATGTATTTACATTACATTAGTCTTTGAGGGTTCAGGATTCAGGGGTTAGGGGGCACATTGAGATCAGGGGTGAGGTTGAATTGTCAAATTGGCTTAAGAATGTTGTTTTTTGAACTGGTGACCCAATATAATAGATGTGTGGTGTATTTCTGATTCTTATGCTGCTGAACCAGCAGCGACATTACATCGATCGCTTCGATCTCAGCGCCTCTCCCTCCCCCTCCTGTCAGCCCGACAGGTCGAGGCAGACGCCCCGCACCCTGAATCGGCTTCTCTCCACTGTCGTAAAGTGTCAGGGCAACTGTTGGGTTTCTCTAAACCTCACTATGCAGAGTGAGGTTTCTCTAAACCTCACTATGCAGAGTGGCTTGAGGTAATGTATGTTGAGATTTGTCACCGTTTCGATCAAACTAGATTTCATTTGGTTTTGAAAGTTAAGATATCGAGAAAGATATCTATAGTAGCCATGGCAACCTGTGATCTTAAGAGAGCTGCTGCGTTGTTTGTAGTCCATCTTACGAAATTTGTAGTTTCACCACGACAGACACGCATCAATAACATCCTAGTCCTATGAGTTCTCCTTTCCACCTTTTATTGAGCTCATGGCGCTTTTTCACTGAGGTCAAGGAATAGTATAGAAAGGTAATTTCGATCGCACCCCGGGCCTGATTCTCTGAGCAGCGCTGTTGGCTTTTCCTATGAAGTCCTATGAATCCTTAAATCCTTTCCTTGACATCACGACGATTTCCCTTGAGGTCAAGGAGAAGTTGTTAGGACTTTCCGAATCCATCCACAGCTTCCAACTTCTGCTTCAACTTGCCTACGTCGACCGCCGCCCACTCATGGTGCGTTCCAGAGAACTCGGAAAAACGATCGCCGACTCAGAAATGAATTAAACGGTTGTCCAACTTGGGATCAAAGGTCGGGAAAGTGCAGGGGGGCAGGTGGGACAGATACCCCCGCGTCCAGAAGGAAGCGGTAATGCAAACCGCACTGAAGAATCATCACCATCAGAGGAGGAGGAGGCACTGTTATCCACTGCTCTCCCCTGCGCGCAGGCAGGCAGGAGTAGCTGCCTCAGATGCAGTCGGGTATCTGATGTAGTCACTTCCTGGTTAGACTGTTTTACCCGAGAATCGGGAAGCGCTTTTTTGTCAGACTTCGCTCCGCGAACCCGTTCCGCAGACCACTCGTCGGGTCCCGGTGATATGCCGAGTGTCTTTTGAGCGGCGGTCAACGGGCGGGAGATTCATTCACGGTAGTCGCCATCTAAGTTAGCTAACAAGCTAACGCTGACGGTAGGGCTGCGCTGCGCTTTAGCTATGTCCGCCTCGGCTGGATGCTCCCCCGCGGGCCACAGCTCGGGCCTGGGCCCCGGGATGTCCATGTTTCGCTGGCTGGAGGTGCTGGAGAAAGAGTTCGACAAGGCGTTCGTGGACGTGGACCTGCTGCTCGGAGAAATCGACCCGGACCAGGTCGACATCACGTACGAGGGGCGACAGAAGATGACCAGCCTCAGCTCGTGTTTTGCTCAGCTGTGTCACAAAACCCAGACGGTTTTCCAACTCAACCACAAACTAGAGGTCAGTAGTCCGCGGGTGTGCTGCGAGGTGGACGCTGGTGAGGATCACAGCCGCTCCTAAGATAACAGGTTGCCGTGGCTACTATAGACATCTATCTCAAGATCTTAGCTTTCAAAACCCAGGGTGAGCTTCTTGTCCTTACAATGGTATATTTGAACATGAAATCTCGTTTGATCGAAACGGTGACAAATCACAACATACATTACCTCAAGCCACTCTGCATAGTGAGGTTTAGAGAAACCCAACAGTTGCCATGACGCTTTATGACAGTGGAGAGAAGCCGACTCAGGGTGCGGGGCGACTGCCTCGACCGGTCGGGCTGACAGGAGGGGGAGAGAGAGACGCTGAGATTGAAAAGTGATCAATGGAATGTCGCAGCATAAGAATCAGAAATACACCACAAAACTATTATATTGTGTCATCAGTTCAAAAAACATTACATCACAGCAGCAAAACACACGAGAGAAACATAGACATTCATTTATTAACAGGGCTATACACATTGGACTTCACATTGGAAGCTCATTTACATATTCATCAGGCTATGGCTACATCTGAATGTCAGAGCATTCCGTTTTTCCTCTAAATGTAGTGGCTAGAGCTAGAAAGGCCGTCAGATGATCCCAACTGCAGAACAAATCCATAATTCAGAGCATCGTCACACAGCCAGTGTCAGGCAACGAGGCCATGGCTGCGGGCTGCATGCAGCTATAAGTATTATTGCAGCTTACATGTTCAGTTCTGTTAGATATATGTGAGTGAAACCATGAAAGCCGTCCCTTGTATACCAATGTAATTTTACAGGTGGCTTAAACGTATGCTGTGGTGTACACTGTCAAAAGCTGCACTCAGGTCAGAGTCGACAGGAATCAATATATCATTTACTGTACATATCTGGTCAAGGCAGTTTCAGTTGAGTGACAGGACCGGAAGCCAGACTGAAATGTATTGAAAAGGCCCTTTCAAGCAGTTTTGACATGAAAGGCAGATCGAGATTGGACTTTGGAGTCAGTATTTGTTTTTTTAAGCAGCGGGTTGATAACTTCGATTTGAAAGCTGAGGGAAAGGGACAAATTACTCAAATTAAAAATAGATCACGTTAAAATAGGAAACAGTTCTTCAAAAGGGTTAGAAGTATTGGATCTAAAAAACGAGAAAGGAGGGTTCATACAACAAGCGTACATCTGTACAAACAGATGTAGGACAAATTTAGGATTTAGAATACGATCATGTTCTTGCATGAGGCCCAATGATTTTTGGGAGTAACACTGAATGTAAATAGAACTTGTGAGAGGCCCCTCAAAGGGACTCCTGCTGGGACTATTCTGTATTTTCTGAAGCCAGGGCAATGTTGCTTCTGACCTGCCTATCGCCGGTGTCCTTCTACCACACTTCTTTCCCTCCATTCATCCATCCCACTCTTTTCTCCAGGCTCAGCTGGTGGACCTGCGTTCTGAGCTGACGGAGGCTAAAGCAGAGCGGGTGGTGGTGGAAAGGGAGGTCCATGACCAGCTTCTGCAGCTTCACACTCTCCAGCTGCAGCTTCATGCCAAGCGAGGCCAAGCTGAGGACTCTGACACCATCAAAGTTAGGCTGGTAGGTGGGAGGGGGGATGCTGTGCCAGTCTGCTACCTGCAAAATTAGTTCATTAAAGTTTTACATTCGGGCAAACAAATGTTTGGACTTTTGCTTTTTTTTAAGACAAATTGAAACCAATGCTGTACTAAATTGAATTGTGGGGAGAGCTTTTTAATGCAATTCAAATGCATTACGCATATTCAGCATTTACAAAACATACAAAAACTCTAAGACTTAAGGAAAGTCTTAAGAAATGACATTGTTCAAAAACAAAGTACAAAGAGTTCTCTCATCACTTTAATGGTGTCTTATACCAAACAGACCAACACTTATTTATTATTTATATATGTGCACATTACACAGCAGAATTTTTCATGATGGTAATGAAATGGACACCATTGCAGGAAACTGTATGCTACCTAGGTATACTGTGTCTCATTTGTCTGTATATAAAATCTGATGCGTATCAATGAGTGCTTGAAATAGGGAGGACATTTTTATGACATTTTTTTGCAAACAGACTTTTTTTACAGTGAAGTCACTTTTACAGGGCTGCTGCTACTTTGGTGCTACTGCTTTGTCATTACTTCCAATGTTTTCAATTCCATTTTTTCCAGATTTGATGTAATATTTCTTCTTATATGTCTGCCACTTGTATTAGATAATTAAGCTACTCATAATCTCTGTCGCCTGAATTTCTATAATCTCTGACTTCTCTCTGCTCTTCATCTGCCTCTTTTGCCCCAAAGCCTGCACCAACATTTGAAGAGATGGTAAGTTGATGTATGGGTGTTGCAGCAAATCCAATCTTCTGAGTTAGTAAAGTTTGGATTTACTATAGGTTGTGTAGCCTCATTTGACAGACTGTGATACTTAAAGGCGTAACATAGCCAGACACTTGTCTGTGCATCATCCTTGCAGTATTTGCAATTACGATGTGCCCTCTTTTATGATGTGCCCTCTTTTGTGAGTGCACATTGAGTCTACACTCTACAGTCTTTGAATTAGAAATCACCTGTAAACCTCCTGGTAATGGCCAGATTCGGGACGGTGGAAAGCATCTCTCTGACTATTTGCATCTTTAAGAACTTCACTGTCTTCTAACATGACATCCAGTGACATTGTATTATATGCTGCTTGACAACTCGGCGATTAAAATTTATACAAAGTCAGAAAAACAAACAAAAATAGTTCCACACACTGCTGATCTTGTCTGCTCATCTATTTCAATTCATTTTCTTAGTTTAATAAAAAATTGTCGATAGAGCACAAATAGTTCCTGCTGAAAGTGAGTTTTTAGGGCACCAGCTTCATCTCAGCCCTTCGGAAAAATGAAGTCTGTTTCATGTAGGGCTTCAACTAACGATTATTTTCATAATCAATTAATCTCTCGATTATTTTCTCGATTAGTTGCCAAATAATGGTCTGTTACAGTAATATACCTGCACCATCTTTCTTCTCATTACTTTTCCCAAACAGGAACACACTCAGCTCCAACTATTAATGGATTAGAATTTCTCAATGTATGTTAGATTTACTTGTCAAGCGTGTCTAGTGTTTTATCTCGTGTGAAAAACTTCTCTGCTGTGTTTGATAAGTTTCACTCATCCACTCATCTTGTGCTTCTCCTAGGAACAGGAGCTGGGCGCCAGTAAGAAGGAGAAAATAGTGGAGGCCAGGCTGGAGACAGAAATGAGACTATATAAGAAGGAAAACGAGGCCCTTCGAAGGCACATGGCAGTGCTGCAGGCCGAAGTGTACGGAGCCAGATTGGCTGCCAAATACCTGGACAAGGAACTGGCTGGCAGGTGAGTTGTAGTAACTGATTGTTAATAACTGATGATATTAATACCAAGTAGTGAGGTTGTGTACTGTACTTTTAGAAAAACAAGGGTTCATTAGTTATGTTGGGGCTGTTGTCCACCCATTGAGTGTTAACTACCCTTTTCAGTACACTCACTGGTAGGTTAAATCACATGATCACAGATGATCACTCTCTTTGTCCCTCAAACAAGCCTTGATACTTGGTAAGACTTACGTCAACTGTTCTAGGAGTTTGGTCTGGTACCTGTGCTTTTGTGAAATAAATGTTATGCCATGAGTACTGTCATGAAAACTAGATGAGAAGGAAAAAATGGATGGAATGCCTGAATTGAGGAGCAAAGTCGTTTGGTTTTGTCTTGTAGGGTACAGCAGATCCAGTTACTAGGCCGTGACATGAAAGGGCCAGCACACGACAAGCTGTGGAACCAGCTGGAGGCCGAGATCCACCTTCACCGCCACAAGACCGTCATTCGAGCGTGCAGAGGTCGCAACGATCCAAAGAAACCTCTCCCCTCTCCTCTGGGGCACGTAAGTGTACAGCTACAACGCAGGTGAAACAGTTGATACCCTTTTTATTTGTGCTTTCAAGGTTGCGCTCATGTAATTACAGCACCAAGACCTGCTGAAGAAAACCCAGGGAGTGGGCCCCATCAGGAAGGTGGTGCTAGTCAAAGATGACCATGAGGGGCTGGGAATCTCCATTACAGTAAGAAGTTTTCTTCCTTTAAGTGGCTGTGGCAGCCTCATGAAGTCACATCCAGGATGTATTTCATACAAGGAGTGAAGCAGCAGGGTATAAACGATGCTTCTTACCTGAATGTTGTGCTGCATTATAAAGTCTCTTGAGAATAGGTGGCAGTGAATGTTTCATTCAAGTAGCTGCTCCATTCAGATCATGTGAAAGGCTTTACTGCACAACACCAGCTACACTGACTTTTCTAATCCTTTAAGGATGTGCTTGAAAATCTGAGATCCTTTAAGAAGCTAGCTAACGGTGTGAGGGAGGTGAACTTCAGGAGGAGGTCACACACCACAGTCACCACCATGTTTCAATCAAGTAAAGTAGCAATGTTATAACATTTGAAAATTGTTGTATTTACCTCATTTCAATTCAAAAGTCATGTTATGTGATTTGCCTGTGGGTGCCCAAACTTTTGCATACATCTGTATGGTTATCTTAATCTACTTCCTGTAATGCAGGCATGAAATTCACTCACCTTTCGGCCAAATTCGCCGTATTTTTTTCCAAAAAAAGGCTGCCAGATCTTAAAGAATTTAGCTGAGGATCCACGTAGCATGTGCTTAATTTTTTCTAGCCTACTAAAATGGAGAGCATCTCTGATCCAGGATTCATATGAGGGAGATGAAGGAGACTTCCAGCGAAGTGAGATCAATCGTCTTGCTAGTAACATTAGGAAGGCTACAAAATCTGCTTTGATCCTTTGCAGGGTCACTGTGGTTGGCATGACTCCAAAGAGGGCTATCAGTACATTTGGGTCCAAGGTCACACAGAGAACCCCTGATAGTGTCCCAAAAATGTTTGACCAGTAACACTGTAGAGACGGGCACGACCAAAACATTGGAATAAGAGAGGCTGGAGCTAGTTTACACCGACAAACAGGGTCAATGGCGGGATTTATTTTAGAAAGCCTGAGTTTTGTCCAGTAAGTGCGGTGTATTAACTTACACTGGATCAGGCCATGTTTGGCACACAGGGATGAAGAGTGTACTCTAAGAGGAATATGCTCCCAGAGGTCCTGGTTAAGTTCTTCACCTATGTCCTCTTCCCATTGTGCTTTGATAACTGAAAGTTGGCTACTCCTGAGAGAGATGATTTTATCATAGCCATATGAGATGGCACCTTTTGATATCGGGGGTGGCCATAGCAACCCCATAGCTGGGGTCCTTGGTTGGAAGGGAAAATGCGAGCTAATATTTTTTACAAAGCTACCGATTTGTAAATATCTGGCAAAGATGCCCTCAATATATAAGTCCTTAAAGGATTTTATGCCATGATTAGACCATAGGGTAAATACTCCATCTCTCAGCGAGGGCTTGAAAGTGTGATTTTTACTTATGAGGGCCTTCATTGAAAAGGAGTTGAGCCCAAAATGGCGTCTAAACTGGTTCCACATCTTGAGAGTAGTCTTAACTAGGATATTTTTACAGTAATCTGTGCAGATTGAACCATTAGATGTGTAAACCAGAGCTGCCAGCGAGCATGGCGAACAAGAGGCCGCCTCCAATCTCAACCACGCTGGGGCATTGTGTGAACTGTCAGCATGCAGCCACTAGTGGAGTATACGGAGGTTGGTTGCTCAATAGTAATAGTTCAAATTAGGTAAAGCCATTCCCCCCAGCACTTTTGGCCTCTGAAGAAATACATTACGGATTCTCTGGGTCCTGTTGTTCCAGATAAACGCCGAAATAGCCCTTTCAAGTTTCCTGACGAACGATTTTGGAATAAAGATTGGGATACATTGAAATAAGAAAGAATTTCGGTAAAATATTCATCTTTACTGAGTTTATTCGGCCAGCCACAGATAAAGGAAGTAGTGACCACGTCTCAAATCTCAATCTTCCCGTGTTCTAGTACAGAGAGGAGTGAAATTATACTTAAAAAGATTTTAAAATTTTTTTGTCACTTGGACCCCCAGATATGTAAATTTGTCGTGGACTAACTTGAACGGAATTGTTTGGTGTGGGAATTTGTGGGCGGCAGCGTTTACCGGAAATAGTTCGCTCTTAAATTTAGCTTGTAAACAGAGATTGAACCAAATGAGTTAAGGAGCGAGAGTGCCGTTGGGATAGAAGTATTAGGCCTGGAAATATAAAGAAGCAAATCATCCGCATAAAGCGATACTCTCTGCTCAAGGCCGCCCCTACTCACCCCGGTAATGTTAGGATTAGATCGAAGCGCGATAGCGAGGGGCTCAATAGCAACAGCAAAGAGCATAGGGGACAGTGGGCATCCCTGTCTAGTGCCTCTAAAGAGGGCGAAATAGGTTTAATGATCGTTATTGGTTCGGACCGACGCAAGTGGGATGAATACAACAGGCTAATCCATGCAATCATTTTCTCACCAAGGCCAAACTTCCCTAGAGTACGGAAAAGATAGCCCCACTCGACTCTGTCGAAAGCCTTCTCGGCATCCAAAGAGATTACAAATTCAGGCTCAGTGGAGTTCGACGGGTTATACATAACATGAAATAGGCGTCTAACATTTGAAAAAGCATACCTATTCTTAATAAATCCAGTCTGGTCAGGGGAGATTATAGATGGCAAAACTGTTTCCAGACGCATGGCCAGTAACTTAGCTAGGATTTTGTAGTCCAGATTCAGTAATGAAATTGTTCGATAGGATCCACAACAAAGGGGGTCTTTATTCTTTTTTAATATTAATGAAATAGAGGCCTGTGACATGGTCTGGGGAAGAGAGGCAGTATCCACTGAATATTAAAACATTTTAAGAAGAAGAGGGGCTATCTTATCCATAAACTTCTTGTAGAATTCAATAGGAAACCTGTCCGGGCCGGGACATTTACAGCACTGCATTTTACCCGCCACTCGTCGAATTTCCTCCAGTGATATAGGCTCCTCCAGCTGAAGGTTGGAGGCAGGGTCAATACTAGGGACAGTAAGGGAGCTGAAAAAAGAATCAAAATCTGAGGGGTCAGTTGACTGTTCAGATACATACAATTAATGACGAATTTAAGCGCTTAAATTCGTCATTAATTAGCTTAGGATCAGTCGTTACCCCAGTGGGAGTTTGAATTTGGGTGATTTGGTGTGTTGAACAAGCCTGACGTAGTTGGTGAGAAAGCAACTTACTTGGTTTGTCTCCGTATTCATAGTGGGCATATCGTGACTGTAGTAGCATGTCCTCAGTTTGAGCTGATGACAAATTGTCAAACTCAGCCTGTAAAGACAAGCGGTCCTTATATACATTAGGGGAAGGTGATGTTGCATATACATTATCCAATTGTGATATTTGAGTCATCAGATCAGATATTTTCTTTTTTCGTTGTTTCCTCTCGTAGCTCGCATATGACATAATTTGTCCCCTAATATAGACCTTAAAAGTCTCCCAGAGAAGAGATGGTGAGACATTAGGTGCTTCATTTGTTTCTATAAAAAGATCGATCTGAGCATTCAGAAAAGAGACAAATTTGTCATCGGACAGCAAACGTGTGTTAAAGCGCCATGGAGACCGGGAATTCCGTTCTCCACCTACCGCGAGATATAAGGTCAGGGGGGCATGATCGGATATGACAATGGAGTTATAAGAACATGAGCGAACTAAGGGTATAAGTCTATTGTCTAAGAATAAATAGTCAATGCTGGTGTAAGTATGGCGAACAGGTGAGAAGTAAGAATATTCCCTATCTGTGGGGTTAAAGAAGCGCCAGGAATCGGTGACTGAGAATAGTAAGTTTCTAATAATTTCAGAAGATTTGAAGGAGTAGTAGGTTTAGTGGAAGACCGATCTAATGAGCCCAACCAGCAATTAAAATCCCCCCTGAGCACAGGCAGATGTGAAGACATATCAGGGATTCTAGCAAACAGATTACGAAAAAAGTTTGCATCATCCCAATTTGGTGCATATATATTAGCGAGAATCAACCTGGTACTATGAATGTGTCCTGTGACAATGGCATATCTACCATTAGGGTCTACAATAATACTGGAAGAGACAAAAGGTACGGATTTGTGGATCAGAATGGCGGCCCCTCTGGCTTTGCTATGAAAGGTGGAATGATAAAGTTGACCAACCCAGCCCCTCCTAAGTCGATAATGGTCAGAGACTTTTAAATGAGTCTCCTGAAGGAATGCAATCTGGGCGCCCAAGTGACGGAGATGGTGGAGTACCTTGCTACGCTTTATTGGATGGTTCAAACCTTTACAGTTCCAACTGCAGATTCTGAGCGTGTTCCCAGCTGGCTGCCCCATTGGACTAGTCTGAGTCATACTTGGAAACACAGAGAGAAAGGAGGATGAAATGAGTGTGGGACTTTGAGCATTAGAAGACCGGTTGTAGTGAACCTAAAAACAAACAAAAAAACTGATGAACATTTACCCACCCACTGAAGCATCTTCCCAAACAAGATGCGGGTGTCCCCCCCATTACAAGCCCCTGGGCTCTTCCTAAAAAACATAGAAGACCTAGTGGCTAACAAAGGCTCCATTACAGGCCAAGGAGGTGGCAATTTTCAAGCCGCATATGAAATAATTGAAAAAAATTTAAATAAAAAGAAAGAAAGGCACAGCAAACCAATATGTAATGCAATCGTCTACTGTAAAAGTCTACTAATAAAGAAGGGGGATATACAAATGAAATAAGTGGCTAAGTAAGAACTGACTTTTTGCATGGCATTGGGAATGTTAATTAGTTAGTAAATCAGAAAGGATGAAATATTACTTAACCATGACAGTGAAATAATAAGTTCTTTGAAGTGAATGTATCTGATCCCCTCACTCTGGGTCTGGAGAAGCAGACTTCCTCAAGTCTCTGTTAATAAAGTCGATTGCGAGAGCTCCACCCGGCAAAGTGATCCTCAGCTCAGCCGGATAGTAGAGGCTAAATTTGACGCCTGGCCAGGTGTGCAGGCGTCGCTTGGCATCCACAAACTCTAAGCGTTTCTTGGCCACAGAGGGGGAGAAATCAGGGAAGATTGATAGCCTCTTGCCATGGAGTAGCAGAGGGCTGGCTTCCCCCGCTCGACGCGGAATCTGGTCTCTGATGGGGAGATAGTGGACTCTGAGGATGATAGGTCGTGGTGGGGCCCCTTCGTTGGGCCTCTGTCGTAGTGACCTGTGGGCATGGTCAAGAAGAGGTGCCTCATCCAGATGTAGCATTGTCCTGTAGAAGTGTAGAAATGAATTCTCTGGGACATGGACCTTCCAGACCCTCTGGGTTACCCACCAGGCGCACATTGTAATCTTGATCTTCCCTCAAGGTCATCACATTTAGCTTTGAGTATGTTAATTTCACCTTTGAGTAAGTTCACTGTTCCACTGAGATTGGCTAAATGTCACTGCAGGTGGTAGCAGACCGTTCGAGGTCTTTTATGGTAGATCCATGTGAGTCCACTGTTGTCTGCAGTGTAGCCACGGATGATTACAGCTCCTCTTTAAACAGAGTAATTTCAGACTGCAGTGTACTGGAAAATGAGTCAATCTTTGAGCCCAGTGTATCATATATGTCTTCTTTCAATCCATCAAGGGCCTTAACAAACATTTCTAAAGTGAGTGGTGAGCCCACGGGTGCGGTCGAGGTCAGGGCCACACTGGGGGCCTGCTCTGTAGGATTTCTTATAGCCCGATGCTTGGCGGGACCTTTTTTGTCACACAACAGCGAGTTACCAAGCATGCAAGGGCTCAAATAAAAATATATATATAAGTGCCTGAAGGGAACCTTGAATTCGATAAAAACATTCACTCTACAACCGCGAGAGCATGGAAATATTAGCGCGAAGGGCCTCGCATCACCAGTTTTTTTTCTCTGGGAAGGTAGGGGAATACTGCTGAGGCGAGGGGACCGACTGGAGGATGAAGGTAAAGTTAGCGCGAGCTAACGACGTTCGCTTTTCGTGCTAGCTAGCTTTCCGAGACTGATTACCTAGCTAACTTTAACGTTGGGCGGGTCAGGGTCCTCAACAATGTTAATGTACAAGACAGTGTGAATGGTCAGGGTCCTCAACGATGTTAATGTACAAGACATTGTGAATGGTCAGGGTCCTCAACGATGTTAATGTACAAGACAGTATGAATATATAATAAAGTATCTATCTATAGATAGATACTTTATTATACATTCATACTGTCCTGTAATCCTGCTTGAATTTTCTCAAAATGCATCAGATTGATGCTTTTAAATATGAAATATTCAAAATTTTCTTACGGGGGAGCATGCCCTGACCCATTTTCATGCCTGGTAATGTGACTATGGCAGTGGTTGTCAAATTTGTTCCATCGTTCCCCATCTCAACAAAATGGTAACGAAATAGGCCAGTTTAAGTTCTAAATAAAGTAATAACATCAAATAACACAGTTCAAAAATAGAGAAAATAAAAGTGCAATCGTCTTATCACTGCTTCACTTTGCAATCTGTGCAAAAAAAAAAAAGAGCAAATGTATTTGGCAATCAATACGTAAGTCTTATCACTGCATCAGTGGCTACAATGAGCCGGTTCTGCACGGCACATCTTTTCAAAACACGGTTGCAGGCTTGACACGGCCTATCTCAAATAGTACTTGATGAAGCTCATCTCTCTGGGAAGTATTTTTGAAATAATCCTCTCAGGGAAGCGATGTGCTGGATCACTGGTTTCAGTAGCTTCACTGAGATTCTCAAAGACATCAGTATTTCCTTGATTGAGGCTCAAGGATCGGGGCGAATGCAGTGATCTTGTTTGAGAGGTAAGGGAGGGGCTTGTCTCCGTCTTGCAGCTGAAGATTTAATTCATTCAGCTATTTCCAAATAAATCACTGAGATGGGCCTTTTAAGAAATTATTGAAAAACAAAATGAAAAGTATTGACATTTTATTGCTGTTTTGAACATACCAAAACAGTTATATTGTGACAAAGGAAAACACCAAACTCTTAGGGAAGAGGAAAGAAAAAAACACGGGCATGTGTAGGGCTACTTTGAAATAAAAAGGAACTGCAGTCTTATTTTGTGGAAAATGAATCAAATAAAAAGCTTTCCGCGCCTTACTATCTCCTGAGCTGCCACAAAACTAGCAGCAGTAGTCGAGTTTGGAGACTTGATCCACTAATTGAACATATGTTTGCTCTGCTCAGCTTCCGGAGCAGTTCCGAAATCGCTCTTTTACGTTCATCTCCATCTTAGTACTTTTCAGCAAATGCTGTGTGCTTGTTCTGGAAATCTCTTTCAACATTACATTTTTTGTTGTTTGCTAATTTTTCTCCACATATCAAGCACACAGGTAAGCCAGCATCATTGGTAGTAAAAGCGAATGTATCTGTCCACGCAGAATTAAACTCTATGTTCCTCCAAGACTTTTCTTTTTTTGGATTTATCCATAGCTTACCGGGGCTCGGAAACTCAAGATTAGCCACCTGCAGGTGGCGGTGGGCTGTTGTCATGTATGAGTGGCGTAACTCCGGTTGTGAACGGGGCAGTGTGTGTGTGTGTGTGTGTGTGTGTGTGTGTGTGTGTGTGTGTGTGTGTGTGTGTGTGTGTGTGTGTGTGTGTGTGTGTGTGTGTGTGTGTGTGTGTGTGTGTGTGTGTGTGTGTGTGTGTGTGTGTGTGTGTGTGTGTGTGTGTGTGTGTGTGTGTGTGTGTGTGTGTGTGTGTGTGTGTGTGTGTGTGTGGAGCGACAGAGTGAGAGAGAGTGTAGCATGCTCGCAGCTGATCAGTAAAGGTTGCTGTTGATATTCAATAATACACTGTATGCAGCAACTCGTCGGTTCAGGAGTCTCTGTTAACCGCACTGTTGGTCCCGGAGCAGACAGCTTCGGACCTGGAGAAGCTGTCTCCCTGCTACCCGACTACGGTCCGGACGACGGGCAGGATTAAGGATCAACACTATGGATGAGACGCATTGATATATTAAAACGCTTTTGAGTTCAGTGTCACTGTATCACCCCGATCCCCCAAAGAAGAGGTGTTTCCTTTGAAATAAAAAATTAAAATAGCCGTTATTTTTTTCTATAGTACATTTTTCTTTAAATTCACAGGGAGCCACTGGAGAGGGGAGCCGCATGTTGCCGACCCCTGGCCTATACTTTAAGTTTTTTTTATTTGTTCCATGTCCCATCTGCTAATGTGGAGGGCGTTGAGCTTACACTATCCATTATCATGAAGAGGAACTATGAAGACATTGTCACGTCCATTTCAGAGTTTATGACCTATAGTGCAGAAAAGCCACTAGGGGGCGATCCAGATGTTTTGCGAGCTGTCATGTCATCATCTTTATAATCATTGGTCATCACATCTCTCACATTACTAAAATATTGCTGACATCATCATAAACGAGCCTAAAAGAAGGAGCAGACATTGAGTTAACTGTGTTGTTCTTTTCAGGGTGGGAAGGAGCACGGTGTTCCCATTCTCATTTCAGAGATCCACTCAAGTCAGCCCGCGGACAGATGTGGTGGTCTGCACGTCGGAGATGCCATCCTCGCCGTCAACAGCATCAATCTGCGCGATACTAAACACAAGGAGGCCGTCACCATCCTGTCCCAGCAGGTAAAACAGGCAAGCACACAAGTCCACTCCACACCACCGTGTCTCACAACGTTGCTCATCCTACATGTCTCTGTCAGCGAGGACAGATCGAGTTCGAGGTGGTTTACGTGGCTCCGGAGGTGGACAGCGACGATGAGAACGTGGAGTATGAAGATGACAGTGGCCATCGCTACCGCCTCTACCTGGATGAACTGGAGGACAGCAGCACGGCGCCCACTAGCAACAGCTCGGCATCACTGCACGGTATGAACGGTAGACAGACTGTATTTATACAGCACCATAATCAGACAGGCCACACAGAAACTGTCCATTTCACTCTCCTCCTGCTTTTTTTCACTGCTGTTGCTCTGGTTTCAAACTGACTTCCATTCAAAGGTAATGTGGTCAGTGTGCTGCCGAGTCACCATCTCTACTAGCGAATATTAGGACAAGTAGTTGGTCTAATGTAGTTAATTTTATTCTAATAAAATCATGTGTACTTGTCCAGGGCATCCACTTGAAAACGTACCTATACAACATACTTTCTGTTAGCACAACTCGCCTGTTCTCATGTGTCACCTGTCCAAACTGGGTTTCCAGATTTCACATGGAAAAGTCTCTCCTGCACAGAGTGTAATCTTTTTCCATTTTTTTGGGTGGAGCGAGTAGACGTCTCACTGTTTTTCCATCCACTACTTGGTCTAATGGCATCTGCCATCGTAGTAGTCCATCTTTGCCATGGAGTTCCAGCATCAGGGAGCTTCCCTCCGGCTGAACCAATGAGTCTTAGAGCTTGGAAAGTGATGGTTATATCAGAGTTAGTCCATTTAGTTGTTAGGGAGGATGTAGAACAACATGGTACCTAGTATACATGTATATCTGTGTCTGTGCCCCCCCTGTAGGTCTGGAGAAGATGTCACTGAGCAACGGAGCAGAGAACAGAGACACTGGGATCTCCAGTGAGACGGCTTCAGAGGAAACCCCTTCAAAGCCCCCCGAGACGGACTGCTCTCTCTAGAGGCTCGGCAAAACCATGGGTATCTGGAGGGATGAGAGAAGGATTGGTGGGTAATCCCTCTCAAAGAACTGAATCAAAGAATCCTGTCAACAGAAATGTCCGTTTTCTCTTTTTCCTCTCAGTTCTGGGGTGGGTGGGGGGGTTAAGCCTTGGCTTGTTGCAATGATTTGCCGTAAAAAGTCCAGCAGAGGTATGAGATGAGTAGACGAGGGAGTGATACTGAACAATGTGTGACGTTTTCTGTGATATTTTATTGAGAAAGTTTAATTTGTGTATGTAAAAAGAGCAGGAGGTGGTAGTTACGGAGCTGAGCTGCCTTAAAGGCGCCGTGACGTCTGGGAGGCCGAGGAAAAACGAAGAGTGTTTTGCTTCGGCTTGTCAACACTATTACAAGACTGTTGTGATGTCGGGACCCCACCCAAGAGAGGCAAGGAAACATTTAAAAGACTGTTTTCCAAAAAGAGAATACATTTGTTAACTAGTACTTCAGATGTACCAATGTACCAAGGCCATTCAGTCACATTGAAATGAGACGTTAACATATCCAGTATAGTATCAAATTACCCAATACACCTTTTTTTAAATTTTGACAGTTAATAAATCACATTAGTATTCTTTTTTTATCCCTCTTATCTAACAGAACTCATAAAAAGAAGTGTAGTTCCTTCATCACATCAGTTTAAGCACTTTTGTCCTCTGTCTTCTATCTGCTGTACTTCAACACTATCCATTATCATGAAGAGGAACTATGAAGACATTGTCACATTTCAGAGCTTATGTGAATGGAAAACAAAACATGCGGACCGCACGTCATTTCGACGAGTGATGGTTATGATGCCCAGTCAGAGCAGTGACATCACAAAAACCACAAAGAATGGCTCACTGCCCCTTTAATAAGGAGCTGAGTATAGGGAGTGGGTCCCACTGACCCATTATCCTGTTCATCACTTACATGTCACTGTATGTTGGATATACAGCGGGTGGGCACTATATCACTTGTATGAAATAATGTAAGTGAATACAGTCAGTTTTTAAAAATGGGGTCTTTCTTAGCGTGTGTGTGTTGCTGCATACTTTGTTACTGTTTTTTGTGAATCACACCAATGTTCTATTGTCAGAAACACCTCACAATATCTTACAGAAAACAAAACACAGTATTTTAAACTGGGTAAAGAGTAGAACCAGTCTCTCCCTGACCCCTGCCTCACCAGTGTAATGTTTCATGTAACATGTTCAGTTGAATATTTTCTCTGGTCCAAAGGAACAAGGAGCTGGAACCCGTAGTATGTTTCCTTTGTGTCTCTAAACTGTGCATCTTTATGTTCAAGATAATCATTTTATTTAGCCTTTAAATAAAGTTTGTTTTCAATCTGGTTTGTCTGTAATTCTTCAGGGTCCTTGCTCTCCCATGCTGATCTGAGAACAATCAGCAGCTCTGAATCAAGCTTTAAAGGTGACATATTATGCTCATATTCAGGTTCATACTTTCATCAGGTTCATAAGAGGTTTACATGCTCTAATGTTCAGAAAAGGCATCAGTGTTCTCATACTGCCGATTCCTGCAGCTCCTCTCTTCACCCTCTATCTAAAACACCTGGATTTATTTTAGCCCCGCCCCCCGTTAACCCCAGTCTGCTCTGATTGGTCAGCTGGCCCAGTCTGTTGTGATTGGTCAATCGGTTTCACAATGTGTAGGAAATGTCACGCCCCTTCACCAGAAAAGTGGAGATTCTCAGATTGCAGGCAGGGTTACCCCAAAAGAGTCCAACTGTGACATCACAGTGGGAGAGAAATCTGAACCAGTGGTTCAGAGCCAGGCTGTAAGTTTCAGGCAGCTCACAAAAAACTACAGGATGTCTTCGTTCACAGATACACATTAATGTGCACAAACACTGAGAAAGTGATTTTTGCATAATAGGTCACCTTTAAAAGGCAATTTAAGAAATCAGAGGAATCAGACGGAGCACACGAATGTGACTCAGTTATATGTTTGATGTGACTCAGTCATATGTTTAAATAAAATCCATAACAAAATGTGTTAAACATAAATATTCATTATACATTATAGATATGAATAAACAGATATATGCAGATACAGAATGTGGGAGAAACTGGCCACACTGCACCAGGACCTGGTTATTCCACAGACACTGGACCTCAGATGGATTGTTATGCCTTCAATTGATTGTGTTTTTGATATGAAACTAAATCTGTCATGAGGTAGACACGCCCCCTCACGACGGTACAGGTTTACATGGGAATACATTGAGTTCAGTGAATGCCCCAGGTACAAGTCTTCTCAAATTAGTCAGCTGATTTGACAGACGGACAAACGGACAGAGATTTAATTAATTCTTTTCATGATAAGTAATGTATGACTCACTGTATGTGTCAGCAGGCTGCCATTATAGTAGCACAAGAAGACATGGATGCATATAGAGGACAGAGCTTCCGTCATGAAGTCGTCCAATTTCTTTGTTTTGTTGTTTCATTCTTTATTCTGTTTGTTTCTTCTTTCATCCAACATTGGAGTTGTGATAGAAAGCCTGTGACAGAGTTGAACGTGACCGTCAGGTGTCCGTCTACAACATCAACAACACTATTTCTTCCAGTGGTTTGATCAGAAGGTCAAGATTTCTTGTTACAGACGACTGGCACCAGATTAGAGATATTACATTTGTGATGGATGCAATTCTTTTCACTGGCTCCATCTGTGAATGAAGTCAAACCCATACTCTCACAAACCCCCCGCAACACACAAGAGCCGGAACGCTCCCCTGACATCCGAATGTCCGACGTTGAATCAGTGTGTGGACACATTCAGCATCTGTTCCTCTGAACAACTGAAGAAGAGCCTTGTTCCCCCGACTGTTACTTCTCCATGACCTGTGTTTTGTTTGGTTAATTGTTTTTCAATCAGCTCATCGAGTGTTGTTCTACTGCGTGTAATCTTTTCACATTACACTTGGTGGAACCTGCTCCTCGTTCTCGAACGACTTAGTGCACACATTGAACTGCTGACATACGTACATGAGAAACAATTCTTTAGAAAAATATTTTATTTGCCATCTGAACATGATCAAACGTCCGTATTATCAAAATCATTTGTTTTCTAGGAGCATGACTTTTAATGAACAATCCTTTGGCATTCATAGATTCTGACAGTAAAACTGAAAGAGTATCAGAATGAGAACGGAGGAAGAAAACATCGGCGGGCTGGTTGAATCCGGCAGCAGCGTCCTGATCTCACAGTAAGTTACACATCTGATAAATCATGCATCATGCTGTCGGACTTCCAGCTTCTTTGGCTGCATGACTCAAGAATAACTGGAAACAATGAGAAGATGAGGAATAGAAATCATAAATGGCATGATTGAATACCTGATGAGAGTATACACTGATCAGTCTGAATTGTCTTCCCTCAGGTAGATATTGAATATGAAGATACAGAGATGAAAGTTTATAGCAGTTATCTAACAGTTTATTTACACTTCTAACCTCATTGCTGAGGTCGGAACTTGTGCTTGATATAGTTTCCCTTAGTTGTTTCATACTGCGTTGCATATTCATTACCATAGCACTGTATATGTCTGAATGTGCCCTTTCTCTTCTTATTCAGTCAAATAACATCTAATAATAATAATATTTCAAACCATTAAATAAACATACTTTGGGTCAGCTGACATACAACACTGACATGTAACCTTAAAAAGTTATGATACAGACACATCTGGCCAATACTTCATGCAGCTATAAGCATGTGGTGTTAGTAAAAGTGATACATGTATCTGTCACATCAGATCAGATACTAAACGAGGCTCTTTCTCCACAGGTTTCCCTTCAGGTTTGTTTATTCACTCTGTGTTTGGAGAGGACTTCACACTTTCTTTCTGCTATCAGGACAGTATGTTACAGTATGTGACACAGAAGACTGAGTGTCCCTGTGGTCGAGCTCTGGTGACATCCATCATCACGTTCAAACAACGCCACGATGGTGACAAAGCCTGAATCGGTCCGAACCTTATGATTCTAGTTATAATGAATATGAATCTCCATGTGGTCTTTAAATCTCTGAGGCATAGAGAGGTGCCGTCAGAGCTGCAGGTCACTGGGAGACGCAGCGTAGCGCTCAGAGATGCTCCTCCTCAGATCGTCGATGTCTCTCCTCAGCTGGCCGACCTCCAGCAGCTGGAACCGGAGCTCTTCTCTCACCTCCTCCCTGCAGTCGCTCTCCTCCGCTGAGGCGCTCAGTGCTGCAGGGACACACGGGATACACTCAGGAGTCATTTATAGACATGGAGACATTACAAGTGGGACTGACAGCTAACCTCAGCTCGCTCAGTCATAAATATAATGCTCGCTAATTCATATGTCGTGTCAATGTGTACACACATGGAAATGTAAAAACATCTCTTTTCACTTCATAGCCTTGCTCAAAGCATGTACAGTGTGTGTGTGTGTGTGTGTGTGTGTGTGTGCGTGCTCCCCACATACATTTCATGCCCAGGAGCAGCGACAGGTTGGGCTCCTTCCCCTGAGCCCTCTGAGCCAGGATGCTGCACAGAGCCTGGAGGTCCAGCAGACAACGGGACATCTCTCGCAGCAGCTGGTCCACTCCTGGCATCTCCACGTGGGACAGAGGCTGCACCAACGGGCCTTCGTTCACCTGCCGAGGCGTCTCAATGACAAACAAGAGGATGAATCGTTATAGGAACTCCACACCTTCCTCTGACACAGACGGTTCTGTCAGTAGGACAACTGGCTGAGCCGGGTCTCTAAGAATGAAATGTGAAACTGCAGTCAGTGATGCTGATCAGTAGCCAGCCCATAATCAGAGACAGATAAACAGAGAGGCATGAAGCACTGATACCTGCATCTCCTGGCCTCTTTTCTTTTGCATCTTTGTTCTGGTCACCTAACAGAGCACAGAGGGAGACAGGTTTATTCTTCAGCATGTCAATGATGTGAACATTTCTCCAGTGAGGTGAAGGTTGAGCGAAATATAGAATAATAAATGTAGGTCGCTAGATGAATGATGAAGCTGAATTGTCTTACAATATGGACAAATAATGAATAAAAATGTGCCGTTCAAGATGAAAGAAATTGTGAGACACAGAATCCAGACTTGTCATGTCACTGGAGACACAACAGAAAGAAACGCTGACAGCAGTGAGCTGTGAAACCAAAAGAATCTAAAAGAGGCTCCTCAGAAGTGCAGACCAGTGTGTGTCACCACAGGTAGCCCCTTTAACATCAACATTTTTTATCAACATATTGATTAGTAATGCAAAGTACACGGACTTTATTGATACGACTAAGGTCAACACCACTCGTATGCATGTGTTAAATGTCAGAAGCTGCAGGTGAGACTGGTCTGTAAACAGAAGATGTGAACAACATGTATCTTTTTATAACTTTTTAAATATGAGTTAATAAAGAAATGAAATGAAAATGAAAACAATGACTTGATGATGAGACACCTCACTGAGAATAAAGACTTTGCTGAGAATCGCCACCTGCTTTGTCAAACATGCACATAAAAGACATTTTACACTTTCTCTTCAGCAGTCATCTTGCACAGTAGCACTGGGTGGTCACATGGTGCAGTTGACTGAGAGTTTAGAGAAGCTGTTTTTCACCATACCGTCAGTTGCAGGGTCAGTTGCTCAATCTTGTCCTTCTGAAGCTCTATCAACTGTTGGGAAGCAGGATGACATGTTAATGGCTTTCTGACTTGACTTGAGTACATACAGTACAGTACAGTATAGTATAGCTCATGTCCGTTTGTGTGGGATGCTACCTTGCTGCTGTGGTCTTGCTGCTCCAGAAGTTGAGTATTTTCCACCTCAAGCTGCTTCAGGTCTTGCACGGGCAGCCTCACCCCGTCATCCAGACACTGCTGCACCTTCTGCTGCAGCCTTCAGCCAGAGAGACACAAGACATGGGACCTCGTTAGCAGCTCTGTTGTCATCTCATGAAGAAAGAGAATTCTATTGACAGCACAAGAGCAGAGGAACTGAAGTTCCTGGAAGTCCCAGCAGATATCTTCCCATGCTGCACACTAAACAACACTAACACACCATGAAGAAACAAAACACACCACCTGGTGATGTGGTGCAGGCAGAAAAACCTGGAGCTCCATGCTCTGAAGACCCTCCCCCATGCCCCTGTGTGACTCCCCATCAACACTGTGGAGTTCTTCCTCTTCTTGGACACCAGCATCTACCCGGGACCTCAAGTGGGAGCAAGATCACAGCTGACCCCTCCCAGCACCAGGTAAGATCGCAGCTGACCCCTCCCACCACCAGGTAAGATTTCAGCTGACCCCTCCCACCACCAGGTAAGATCCCAGCTGACCCCTCCCACCACCAGGTAAGATCGCAGCTGACCCCTCCCAGCACCAGGTAAGATCCCAGCTGACCCCTCCCACCACCAGGTCAGATCACAGCTGACCCCTCCCAGCACCAGGTAAGATCCCAGCTGACCCCTCCCACCACCAGGTAAGATCCCAGCTGACCCCTCCCACCACCAGGTAAGATCGCAGCTGACCCTCCCACCACCAGTTAAGATCCCAGCTGACCCCTCCCAGCACCCGGTAAGATCCCAGCTGACCCCTCCCACCACCAGTTCAGATCACAGCTGACCCCTCCCAGCACCAGATAAGATCCCAGCTGACCCCTCCCACCACCAGGTAAGATCGCAGCTGACCCTCCCACCACCAGGTAAGATCGCAGCTGACCCTCCCACCACCAGGTAAGATCGCAGCTGACCCTCCCACCACCAGGTAAGATCCCAGCTGACCCCTCCCACCACCAGGTAAGATCACAGCTGACCCCTCCCACCACCAGGTAAGATCACAGCTGACCCTTACCACCACCAGGTAAGATCCCAGCTGACCCTCCCACCACCAGGTAAGATCCCAGCTGACCCCTCCCACCACCAGGTAAGATCGCAGCTGACCCTCCCACCACCAGGTAAGATTGCAGCTGACCCTCCCACTACCAGGTCAGATCGCAGCTGACCCCTCCCACCACCAGGTAAGATCGCAGCTGACCCTTACCACCACCAGGTAAGATCGCAGCTGACCCCTCCCACCACCAGGTAAGATCGTAGCTGACCCCTCCCACCCCAGACACAATTTTGAGTTTTAATATGCTTGATATGCTCCGCTCTGGCAGAAGGCTGTGGTCCATTAGGACCAAAACCACTGGCCATAAGAACAGTTTCTTCCCAATTTGTCATATTGCACATATTCTTATATATCTTTTTTCTATATTTAATTTTCATTGTAGAGTTTGCTTCTATTATTGCTCTTCTCTTTGTACTTGCGGAACTTGCTTCTTCATGTGTTTTAACTGTGTTTGTTATGCACCAAATCACCAAAGCTTATTCCTTGTATGTGAGAACCTACTTGGCAATAAACACGATTATGATTGTGACTGATTGCTGCTCATCAGGGAATGATGTGTGAGTGGATGATGTACCTGTGGACAGATGCAATCAGCTCCTTCTCTCTCTTGGCCTGCATCTGAATCTTGACGTCTCTTTCCTTCATCGAGGCACAACCCTCCTGCAGGCTCTTCTGTAACTGACGCACTGTCTTCTCCAAACCCTTGGCTTTCTGCTCTACCTCCTCCTGCTGAGCACACACACACACACACAGTGATCACTACAGTTGAGCAAACTTCCTTCACAATGTGCGACACATCAGTGCTTGTAGACCCCGACAGGTACATAATACCACACACACCACATTTTTTTTTTCAGAAGTAGAATCTTTAAACTGACTCTACTCCTATAATGATAAATATCCAATTAAATTCTTTTTGAAGTGTACTTCGGCCATGTATTACTACACCAACTCGCGCGGGTGCAGAGAATCAGCGTATCACTCGGCAAATCAGCTGTTCGACGGTCTGGCAGCAAACTAAAGCAGTGAAAAAAATACATAGTTTAGCGTGTAATTGAACATATTTTTTTGCAGGTAAAAAAGTGGCGAAAAAGACGTTTTTTCGGTGGTCCCCTCTACTGCAGTAGAGCTCCGACTTTCGTTACATCCACTTCTCCTCCAAACTCCGTAAAATGATATCGCTGATCACCATTTCCATAAGGTATCATATTAACTATGCATAAGTAACTCATACAACCCCACTTCAAAATCAGTGAACTATCCCTTTAAGCTCTGTCAGAATTGGTTCTTATAATGACAACAATAATAATGACAGGTTTTAGAGATGTGGTCTGCCTCCCTGGGTCCAGAGGGGAGGAGCCTGGTGGCTGAAGGCTCTGCCTCACATTCTCCTTTTACACACTCTGGGAAACACAGAGACACGTGATCTATTGGGATAATATGAAACTATGAGCTCTGTAAGATATGATGGAGCTTTATTATTAAGGGGTTTGTAGGTGAGGAGCAGGATTTTTAATTATATTCTGAATTTTACAGGAAGCCAATGCAGAGATGCTAACACTGGAGAAATATGATCTCTTTTTCTGGTTCCTGTAAGAACTCATGCTGCACCATTTTGGATTAACTGGAAGCTTTTCACAGATTTATTGGTAAACATCCTAAGACTGATAACTATTCATTTTGGATTAGCTCATACTGTCCCTGTCTGCCCTCACCTGACTCCTCCTGCCTCTGCCACAGACACTCTTCTCTCTACCTTGTCCTCTTCCCTGGACTCCCTCTGTCCTCTGACCTCTAAACCCATCCAGCTCTGTGGTTGTCTGACTCAGTGCGGTCTCACAGAACCTCCCTGCGAGCAGCTGAAAGATAATGAGCCCTTAGGATCTTCTTGCCTCATTCTCTGCTTCCTCATCTGCTGCTAAATGCTCTTTCTTTGAATCTAAAATTCAATCTTCCTTCTCCAACCCCAAGAAACGTTTTTCTATTTCTCTACCCTCCTCGACCCCCCTGCTCCCCCACCTCCCTCCTCCCTTCTTCCAAAAGACTTTGTAAACTACTTTGCAAAAGAGATGGGCCCAACCTGTCCTATACCCTCCTCCTCATCTCCTTCTCTATCCTCTTATTCACCACAGTGAGGTTCTATCCTTGGTCACTTCCAAAATATTTTTGCATGGTGACGATTCTCTTGGTCCAGTTTTCCTCTTTGGCCGCTCGTGTCTCTCTTCGTCGGGAGTCGTTGGCATGACCAGACGAGGATGCGGTTGCTTGGCAGTAAGCCTCTTTCATTTCAAGGGAGCGCCCTCTAACAGTGGGGATTTGGCTCAAATGTGGTCAAATGGGCCGCTTGCTCCCAACGCCTGTGAAACCAACAATTTATCCATATTTGGAAATTGAGTCATGGCCCGCACTAAGTGACGACGGGGGCCGCATGCAGTCCGGGGGCAGCCAGTTGCCCATCCCTGCTCAAGTGTGTCTCAGTTTTGCCTTGTATTTCTCTTTGTTCTGCACTGTTTTATTTAGTTAGTGCCTCTGATATACTCACCGTTATCACATGTCGTGTAGTCCTGTGGAAAACCATTAGCACTGTGCCAGTACAGTGTATCTTCCCCCATAACGAAGCCAGACACACACCAGAAATACCTCTTCGTTGCAATGTGTGTGTGTGTGTGTGTGTGTATTTGTGAGTGTGTACCTGCTGGGCCTGGGCCTGCACCTCATCCAGCGTAGGCAGGTCAGAAAGGTATTTCTCCAGAGTCTCTATTCGTTGCTGTTTACCGTGGCTCTGTTCGCTCTCTCTCTGACACTTCTTTTTCAGACTAGTGATGTAGCGATCCCTTGTTTTTATCTGCGAAGAAACACACACACACACACACACACACACACAACTTCATAACACAGATGAATGTATGAGATCAAACTCATGATTCCATTAAGATGTCATCAAGATTATTTTGTGCAGCCGACATGGTAACTGATGTGACAGTTACCATGTCGGCTGCACAAAATAATCTTGAGATGAAATAATAGCTAAAGTGATTATAGTTTTGCTTTTATGGTCAGATGCATCACTATTCCCCCTTGTACCTTCTCCTCCAGTTTTCGGACGTCCTCGGAGTGCTTCTGTGTGACTTGCTTAAGTAACTGGTTCAGGTGGAGGACTTCCAGTTCGGCCACTGCCAGCTTCCTACCAAGTTCCTCATCACAGCACAGCCGCTCAGAAGGCTGGATGCACGGCATCCTCACCGCTGACTCCTGTTGGACAAACACAACTTGTGCTGTTCGTTTCATTAAGACAGTATTTCTTGTGTGATTTCAAATCGTTCATCAGAGATGGGTTACCTTGGTGTTTAGGATGTGGTCGTCCTCAGACCATCCTCTGTGGCTCTGCAGGACCTGTTGTGCTCTGAGCTCATTCTCTCTGATCCGGGCGTGGAGCTGCAAGATCTGCTGCTTCTGTCTGAAACACACAGTACCCTCCTGCTTACAACCACTGTCGTCCGTAGATATATATGTGTCAATGCATTTGTTGGGAATATACTGCAGCTTTTTATGGAGAAAGGACAACCAGCCAAAGTATGCAGGGCAAATATCAGCGCATTCTAACAATGGTGACATAAAGGGAACGAATGGAGGCATCTGTGTTTGGCACGTTTGACATTTTCATACTTTCATTTCTATCCATAGCTGAAAATACACCCTAATTTTAAACTCCGGAAAAAAGCAGGCATCCGCAGAGAAGGTGACTTGTACATGGACGTCTCCTTTGCAAAAAGAGAACATGTAAGGAAACATCTGCAACATTTTGTATATTGCAGTATATTTTGTACTGTATTGAAATATTCATCCAACCAACATCATGCTCGGAAAAATTCATTTCCTATATGATTCTTTACAATCTATCCCATAGGAAATGGGCATGAAAATGTCTGACAATGGGAGGAAGTATTTTCTTATTTTTCTTTTATTCTGATCGTATTTCCTGTTTTCAACTTTTTTCATTTTCAATTATTGCCATTATTTAATATTTTTATGTTCTGAAATCAAAAAGAGGAGGGTAGGATTTTGATGATGTAATAATTTGATTCATCTGAGTTTTTGTTTCTAAAAAATTGTTAAATGAAGATTAGTGCCTCCTGGGCTGTCTCTGTAGAGAAAACACTCACAACGTTTCTGAAGATTCTGAAGTCATGTCCCCTCAGTGATAAGGAAATGGTTCTGTTAAGCAGCAGAAAACTGTGATGTGTAAAAATTGTAAAACGTCTGGCTCACTTCGTCTTAATCCTTAAGGAGCCGGAGGCTTAAGTCCTCCTGCAGCGGCTGTGGGTTCGACCCCGGCCCTTTGCTGTGCCTCTTCCCCCACTCTCTCCCCCTTCACACTGAATACTGTCCTATCATTAAAGTACACACACAAAAATATATCTTTTTTTTGTAAAACCTCTATAAAACTCAAAGTAGCCTGCATGACAAACCTGAAACAGAAGCATGGGAGCAACGTGAAGTTCTCATAACTGTTTCTCCGGCTGAAGCGTCTACTTTTTAAACTGTCTCAATCTACTCTCATTATTTCTTCATGTCATTGTGTTTTTTGAGCCGTCATCAGTAATGAAGGTGCGTTGGTTGATGATTATAATGCAGTAGAGATATTTGGAGGCCATCTGTTAGGAAGGTCTTCCTCTACTCAATATCCCAATCCACCCTCTGTGTCATCGACTGTCGCTGTAATCATCTGCCAGAATGTTTTTATGTGGATATACAAAAAAGATGGTGACTTTTTTTTAATTAATTAATAAAAAATGGAGAAAAGTGAAGGGATCTGATTAGTTTCTGTTTCTGATTAGTTTCTAACCGCTGAATGCTTAAAAAGGAGAGCAGAGTGTGATGTCACTGTATTCCAGCCAATCAGAAAAATGGCTATTGGCAGAGAGATACAACAGTCCTGTATTCAATCCTCCAGCTCAGGTTGTGTTGACACTGTTTTCCAGGTGTTCATTCAAATGGACTGGGATGTTCGAGGATGGACTTTGTGGGGGGTTTGTACCTGTTGATCTCCAGCTCTCTCTGCCCCAGCAGCCCCTCTTTAACCTTCACCAGAGTGTTTATAGGAAGGGACATCGCCGTCAGCATCTGGTCGTTTACACAAATGCAGAATCATTTAATACATAGCATAATGACTTCCTACTGTTAAGAATGATGATTTCTTTTCATTTCATGGTGCGCACAGATTCCTGGAATTAGAGTAAAATACTACTCTCACCTGGTTAAGTCCTGGTTCCTGCTGATGTCCCTGTTGCCATGACAACGACCCATCTCCACCACAGCCCTCTATTCCAGGACCACAGGTCTGATGCTCTGCTTTGGGCCTGTACTCCATCTGCTCAGTCAGCCACATCTGGGTGCGGACAGCCGGCTGAATTGGGGAGGCTCTGTCAGGCTGATGACCCAGCGGTGAGTCTCCGTGTTTGGGTAAGCTGAGGCCATAAACCTGCCCACCTCCCGGACCCAGTTTAGCCTCTGGTAAAGCGCCATAGCTCATGTCCAGACTGTTGTGTTTGACGGGTGAGGACAGAGTTGAGGACAGGGACAGGCCTATTTCCAAAGCGCTGGATCTAGTACTGTGGTTGTACCGGTAGCAGGGGCCAGCACCTGGTGAGCGCTGCAGCAGGCTATGGCAGTGCATGGTAGAAGACAGCGGTAGATAAAGGTCCACATTTGTACCAAGGGGCTCCTTTCTGTACGCATGTAGCAGACCTCTGTCCAGGGAGCCTTGTGAATCTGGGTTGTACTTATAGCCTGAGGTGCTATTGGAACCCTTATCTGTCCCGGAGGACAACTTGGTGAGAGAGGACCACCTCCGGATTGGCTGATGGTCCTTCATGTCAAGATAGCTTGGAGCGCCCAGGTGAGAGACGGCTGGCCTCAGCAGCTGGGAGGGCCTGCTCCAGTGACCTGTGCTGCTGGGGGACGGAGGTTTTTTCACAGCGGTGCTGGATGAGGAGGACGGGGACGGCAAGACGTGGACAATGGGGATACCATCATCATCGTGGGTGAACACACGCTGAGACAGTGGGTGGAAAGACAAAGGTGTGGGACTAGAGCCGGAGTCGTCTGCAGGAAGGCACACAGATGGAGACTCATCATCATCATCATCATCATCAGTATCAAATTACTCAACATCCAAGTATGAAGTGTTTCATAGTCAGTGTGGTTTAACAGGTTTAATGTTAAGCATGATAAGCATGATTGCACTTTCCTCCCATTGCTTCCTGTTCTGTGCTGTTTTTGTCACTCAACTTTGTGGAGGTGCACCGACATTTTCTAAAAAACCATTAAACACTGCTTCCATCTTACCTATGGATGTACTGAAGAGAAAAATCCAGTATCTCAAAATATTTGAATATTTCCCAAGATCAAATTTTTTTTTTGTTGAGAAGTATGTTAATTTATGCGCTCAATACTTGGTCGTGGCTCCTTAAAGGGGCAGAAAGCGATTAGGAGAAAGCTTGTTTCTCTCAGTGTTGTTATGATTTCACTGCTCTCAAGCACTGTAATATCATGGTCAGCAAACCAGTTGGTGGCAGTTTTGTTACTGTGGGTAAGGAAGTCCTGCTGGAAAAGAAAATCGGCGTCTCATGAAGTTCCCTGAACCTCCTGGTTGACTGCTGTTGACTTATGACTTGATAAAACACGGTGGACATGGCACCTCAAACCATCCCCAACTGTGGAAACTTCACACTGGACTTGAACTTGGATTCTGTTTCTCTTCACATATTCTCCAGACTCTGGGACATTGATTTGCAAAAGTTACTTTGGACCAGTGAACAACTGTCCAGTCTTCTCCATAGCTCAGGTCAGACGCTTCTGACAGTTGTTGCTCGTTTCCTGAAGACATCTGTGCTGGGGGCTCTTGGTGCTCTGACTCCAGCCTCAGTCCTCGTGAAGCTCTCCCAAGTTCTTGAATCGACTATGCTTGACAATCTTCAGAAGGCTGTGGTTGTCCCTGTTGCTTGAGCACAGGTCAACTGCCATGAATATGCTTGGACACAGCTCTGTGAACAGCCAACCCTTTCAGCGGTGACCTTCTGTGGCTCCCCCTCCTGGTGGTGCGTGTCGATGATCGTCTTCTGGACAACTGTCAAGTCAGCAGTCTTCACTGGGATTTGTGGTTCCGTGTACTGAACCAGACAGAGAGTTATTTATATTGTATGAATAGTAATTTACTCGAAATACATTTTAAAAATAATTTCAGATCCAATTTTTGGGGCGGAGCTTTCGGCCATACTTATTGAAATTAAAACAAATAAAATGCTTGAAACATGCTTTCATGTCTGTCTGTCTGCCTGTCTGTATCTCCGTCTTTCTGTATGTTTGTCTTTCTGTCTGTCTGTCTGTCTCTCTGTCTGTCTGCCTGTCTGTCTGCCTCTCTGTCTGTCTGTCTGTCTGTCTGCCTGTATATCTGTCTGCCTCCCTGTCTGTCTGTCTGTCTGTCTGTATGTCCGCCTTCTGTCTGTCTCTCTCTCTGTCTGTCTGTCTGCCTATCTGTCTGTCTGCCTCTCTGTCTGTCTCTCTGTCTGTCTGTCTATCTGCCTATCTGTCTCTCTGTCTGTCTGCCTCTCTGTCTGTCTGTCTGTCTGCCTGTCTCTCTGTCTGTCTGTCTGTCTGTCTGCCTGCCTGTCTGTCTGTCTGTCTGTCTGTCTGTCTGTCTGCCTCTCTGTCTGTATGTCTGTCTCACTGTCTGTCTGTCTGTATGTCTGTCTGCCTCTCTGTCTGTCTGTCTGCCTGTCTGTCTGCCTGCCTGTCTCTCTCTCTCTCTCTGTCTGTCTGCCTGTCTGTCTGTCAGGAGAACAGGACCATCTTCCCTGTCATCTGTTATCATCCTCAGGACCCCCTGCCTGATTGAGTGCTGACATTTCGACCGGACTCTCCAACGTGTCCATTTATGGTTTTAGAAGAATGAAAACACTTAATGTATGGAGTTGTCAACATGTCCCACCTCTGTTTTTACTTCCCACCATATATTTTAATGTTCTTTATCATTGGTTTCTTGGGGGCAAGGCGACGACGTGTATGAACAGTTCCATGATCCAAGACATTCAGTCAAAAGAACTTTTCTTATACTGACTCTGAGAGCCCCTGACACACCTTGACACAGTTTGTCAGAGTTTGTTTTTCATAGAGCAGTATGACATGATCCAAGGGTCCAAAGCTGAACTGAATACCACCCTCACCTTGGCATCACTGTCAGAGAATATGGATAAGAAACAGAGGATGTGTGTACAGTGCGGAGCTGATGCAGCAGCAATGGAAGTGATGTTGTAATGAACCAGCAGAACTTCTTACCTTCCACACTGTCAGAGTAGTAGGTGCCAATGCCAGTGTCACAGCTGTCAGACAAGGTGCTGTGGCGGCGCCCACCACAGATACTGTTCCCAGGACCAGGGGGCTGATTGTGCCAGGCCGACTCGTGGCCAGGGACCCATGACGGAGAGCCACCACTGCTGGAGCCTGAACAAGAATTTGTGCTAATGTTATTCAGCTTGAAAAAAACTGGGCTCATCAGGTTTGAGTTACACCAAGAGAGCATGAAATCACTTCTGCTGGACGGTCACCAGTTTTCTTTCAGAGAAAGACATTAACATTTTTTGTTAATGTTCAGAACCTGGACTATCAGACACTTGTTCAAACAACACATCAAGCGTCATGTATTTCATTTATCAATGGCAATCTACCCAGCAGGAAGTGAAAGCCTGAGCTTCATTCATGTTGTTGTTATCAAAGTCACACACACACAATATCTACCTTATCTAGGAGATACGATCCTGCCCGAAGCCTTACAAGAAGATAGTAAAGACTTACGTTATGCCTGAGCTGAAGTTAGGGTGAACGTTGTAGTTCTGATAGTTACGTTGCACCAACTTAAAGCAATGTTTATGTATTATTATTCATTAGTTTAACTTATGCCGTAGTTTTATGTTGTGTTTAGGGTAAATTAATCTGATATTACTATTGTTTGTTTGTTTTTGCAATACTGAAAAATGTTTCTTTAAAACTCAGAATGTAATATGACACTTCAATGAACTGACTAGGTTCAGTTTCGACTGATAATATTATAATATGGAATTTAATTGCAATAAAGACATGTCTTTTCTATTTTGTATATTTACTTTCTCTTTAATAAGCAGAAAGTATTTTAGTTATCCGATTACTCCATTAATGGATGGAATAAACGGTAGTGTATACGTGATTACTAAAAGAATCGATAGCTGCAGCCCTAATGTACAGGAATGGAAAGTATACACATATAATATGAGGAAATAAGATCCGACAAAGTGAGGAGATGCTCAGTTTTATTAAAGTTGAATCTTTCCACTTGTTCTCCCTCGACAGACTAGAAAGACTCTTTGTCTTCATCTGATGAAGCTGAAGCTGCTGCTTTGAACTAATGGTGACTTTAGCCCCACAGTTAATTAGGGAATGAAACAACCTGAAGGTTGAGCAATAGAAACTGTCCCAGCAGCAGCAGAGTGTTACTGTAGCAGGAGCACAGTGTTACTGTAGCAGCAGCAGGAGCAGCCCATTGTTACTGTAGCAGCAGCAGGGGCAGCACAGTGTTACTGTAGCAGGAGCAGCACAGTGTTACTGTAGCAGGAGCACAGTGTTACTGTAGCAGGAGAAGAGTGTTACTGTAGCAGGAGAAGAGTGTTACTGTAGCAGGAGCAGTACAGTGTTACTGTAGCAGGAGCAGCACAGTGTTACTGTAGCAGGAGCAGCACAGTGTTACTGTAGCAGGAGCACAGTGCTACTGTAGCAGGAGCAGCACAGTGTTACTGTAGCAGGAGCAGATCGTTACTGTAGCAGGAGCAGCACAGTGTTAATGTAGCAGCAGCACAGTGTTACTGTAGCAGGAGCACAGTGCTACTGTAGCAGGAGCAACACAGTGTTACTGTAGCAGGAGCAGCACAGTGCTACTGTAGCAGCAGCAGCAGTGTTACTATAGCAGGAGCACAGTGTTACTGTAGCAGGAGCAGCAAAGTGTTACTGTAGCAGGAGCACAGTGCTACTGTAGCAGCAGCACAGTGTTACTGTAGCAGGAGCAGATCATTACTGTAGCAGCAGCAGCAGTGTTACTGTAGCAGGAGCACAGTGTTACTGTAGCAGGAGCAGCACAGTGTTACTGTAGCAGCAGCACAGTTTTACTGTAACAGGAGCAGCACAGTGTTACTGTAGCAGCATCAGCAGTGTTACTGTAGCAGGAGCACAGTGCTACTGTAGCAGCAGCACAGTGTTACTGTAGCAGGAGCAGATCGTTACTGTAGCAGCAGCAGCAGCAGCAGTGTTACTGTAGCAGAAGCAATACAGTGTTAATGTAGCAGCAGCAGGAGCAGCACAGTGTTACTGTAGCAGCAGCAGGAGCAGCACAGTGTTACTGTAGCAGGAGCAGATCGTTACTGTAGCAGCAGCAGCACAGTGTTACTGTAGCAGGAGCAGATCGTTACTGTAGCAGCAGCAGCAGCACAGTGTTACTGTAGCAGGAGCAGATCGTTACTGTAGCAGCAGCAGCAGCACAATGTTACTGTAGCAGGAGCAGCAGATCGTTACTGTAGCAGCAGCAGCAGCACAGTGTTACTGTAGCAGGAGCAGATCGTTACTGTAGCAGCAGCAGCAGCACAGTGTTACTGTAGCAGGAGCAGATCGTTACTGTAGCAGCAGCAGCAGCACAATGTTACTGTAGCAGGAGCAGCAGATCGTTACTGTAGCAGCAGCAGCAGCACAGTGTTACTGTAGCAGCAGCAGCACAGTGTTACTGTAGCAGGAGCATCAGAGTGTTACTGTAGCAGCAGCAGCACAGTGTTACTGTAGCAGGAGCAGATCGTTACTGTAGCAGCAGCACAGTGTTACTGTAGCAGGAGCAGCACAGTGTTACTGTAGCAGGAGCATCAGAGTGTTACTGTAGCTGGGCTCATCAGGTTTGAGTTACACCAAGAGAGCATGAAATCACTTCTGCTGGACGGTCACCAGTTTTCTTTCAGAGAAAGACATTAACATTTTTTGTTAATGTTCAGAACCTGGACTATCAGACACTTGTTCAAACAACACATCAAGCGTCATGTATTTCATTTATCAATGGCAATCTACCCAGCAGGAAGTGAAAGCCTGAGCTTCATTCATGTTGTTGTTATCAAAGTCACACACACACAATATCTACCTTATCTAGGAGATACGATCCTGCCCGAAGCCTTACAAGAAGATAGTAAAGACTTACGTTATGCCTGAGCTGAAGTTAGGGTGAACGTTGTAGTTCTGATAGTTACGTTGCACCAACTTAAAGCAATGTTTATGTATTATTATTCATTAGTTTAACTTATGCCGTAGTTTTATGTTGTGTTTAGGGTAAATTAATCTGATATTACTATTGTTTGTTTGTTTTTGCAATACTGAAAAATGTTTCTTTAAAACTCAGAATGTAATATGACACTTCAATGAACTGACTAGGTTCAGTTTCGACTGATAATATTATAATATGGAATTTAATTGCAATAAAGACATGTCTTTTCTATTTTGTATATTTACTTTCTCTTTAATAAGCAGAAAGTATTTTAGTTATCCGATTACTCCATTAATGGATGGAATAAACGGTAGTGTATACGTGATTACTAAAAGAATCGATAGCTGCAGCCCTAATGTACAGGAATGGAAAGTATACACATATAATATGAGGAAATAAGATCCGACAAAGTGAGGAGATGCTCAGTTTTATTAAAGTTGAATCTTTCCACTTGTTCTCCCTCGACAGACTAGAAAGACTCTTTGTCTTCATCTGATGAAGCTGAAGCTGCTGCTTTGAACTAATGGTGACTTTAGCCCCACAGTTAATTAGGGAATGAAACAACCTGAAGGTTGAGCAATAGAAACTGTCCCAGCAGCAGCAGAGTGTTACTGTAGCAGGAGCACAGTGTTACTGTAGCAGCAGCAGGAGCAGCCCATTGTTACTGTAGCAGCAGCAGGGGCAGCACAGTGTTACTGTAGCAGGAGCAGCACAGTGTTACTGTAGCAGGAGCACAGTGTTACTGTAGCAGGAGAAGAGTGTTACTGTAGCAGGAGAAGAGTGTTACTGTAGCAGGAGCAGTACAGTGTTACTGTAGCAGGAGCAGCACAGTGTTACTGTAGCAGCAGCACAGTGTTACTGTAGCAGGAGCACAGTGCTACTGTAGCAGCAGCAGCAGCAGCACAGTGTTACTGTAGCAGGAGCATCAGAGTGTTACTGTAGCAGCAGCAGCACAGTGTTACTGTAGCAGGAGCAGAGTGTTACTGTAGCAGCAGCAGCAGCACAGTGTTAATGTAGCAGCAGCACAGTGTTACGTATAGGACAGTATACAGCTCACTCGCCCGGAGTCACCTCAGACTCGGACCGTTACCTGTCTTATTGGGGTCGTATCCAGTCTCAGTGTCTCCTCTGGGCCACATCGTTACCGAGGCGGGCGTGACGTCACGGCCGGACGCAGGCAGTCCGACCTTAGGACAGAAGCGTCTCAGGAACGAGGGGGGTCCAGAGCTCTCACGAAACCATGGCTGAAGAGAGAAGACACAGGTAGTGGAACGTCTCCGGATTCCGATCGGCTCGTCAGATAACGGAACCACTACTCACGTCCGGAGCCCGACGTCGTCTGAGTGGAAGTGACTTCAGCAAACTCCTCCTCCGGCGCTCAGCCGCAGTGCTGCCAACACGGCACAAGGACCGAGGACGTCATAATATATATATATATATATATATATATATATATATAGAATATATATTATATGTATATATATTTATACACACACACATATATATATATACACACACACATATACATATTACATGTATATATATTTATACACACACACACACACACACACACACACGCACATACATATATATACACATATTATATGTATATATATACATATACATATATACGTTTATATATATATACACACACATAATACATGTATATATATTTATATATACACACACACACATATATATATATATACACCTATACATATTACATGTATATATATTCATACACACACACACACACACACACATATATATATATACATATGATATGTATATATACATATATATACACACATATACATATTAGATGTATATATATTTATACACACACATATATATACACATATTATATGTATATATATACATATATACATATACATATTACATGTATATATATTTATACACACACACACACACACATATATACATGTTATATGTATATATATTTTTATATATGTATATATATACACATATATATATATATACACACATATACATATTACATGTATATATATTTATATACACACACATATACATACAAATTACATGTATATATATTTATATACACACACACATATATATACATATTATATGTATATATTTATATACACACATATATATATATATACACAAATTATATGTATATATATTTATATACGCACACATATATACATATTATATGTATATTAGTTATATACAGACACATATATATACATATATGTAAATATATTTATACACACACACACACATATATATGTATACACACACACATATACATATTACATGTATATATATTTATACACACACACACACACACACACATACATATATATACACATATTATATGTATATATATACATATACATATATATGTTTATATATATACACACACATAATACATGTATACATATTTATATATACACACACACACATATATATATATATACACCTATACATATTACATGTATATATATTTATACACACACACACACATATATATATATACATATGATATGTATATATACATATATATATATACACACATATACATATTAGATGTATATATATTTATACACACACATATATGTACACATATTATATGTATATATATACATATATACATATACATATTACATGTATATATATTTATACACACACACACACACACATATATACATGTTATATGTATATATATATTTATATATGTATATATATACACATATATATATACACACATATACATATTACATGTATATATATTTATATACACACACATGTACATACAAATTACATGTATATATATTTATATACACACACACATATATATACATATTATATGTATATATTTATATACACACATATATATATATATACACAAATTATATGTATATATATTTATATACGCACACATATATACATATTATATGTATATTAGTTATATACAGACACATATATATACATATATGTAAATATATTTATACACACACACATATATATGTATACATATTATATGTAAATATATTTATACACACACATATATACATATATATCTATATATATACATATTATATGTATATATATTTATACACACACACGGCCCACCACGACAGGTCAGACAGCACCTACACAGTACCAGTACATCCTTGTGGTTCCCATATGTGCACCTACTGTACACACCTACTGTACACAACTACCATCAACCACTAGATTCCTCCAAACCACTACAGAGCCGAGTAGTAAGGTAAAGGTTTAAACAGGACCAAAAGTCAGGACTATGATGGAATATAATTCTTTATTATGGAAAAGTATATTTTGGTTAGATTAACATGGTCTAACAATATACAGATGGGCGACTAATGGACGGACAGACTCACCCAGTGACAGATGTCACGCCCCTTCGCCAGAGAAATGGAGATTCTCAGATTGTAGGCTGGACGGTGACATCACAGTGGGTGAGAAATCTGAACCAGTTGTTCAGAGCCAGGCTGCAGGGTTTAGCCAGCTCACAAAAAAAAACACAGAATAGTCTTTTTTCAGTTTGTGGGCCGTCAGGCTCCGCAGATACACACATTAATGTACAAAGACACTGAGAAAGTGACTTTTTGCATAATATGTCATCTTTAAGGCTGCCATAGCTGCCATGTCTGCCCAAAACGTCCGCACAGCGGGTTAATCCTCGGAGCTGCCTGGTCTTCGCTGCCTTGGACGACCCTGAACTTAGCTTCCCATTCGGCAGCTAAAGGGAAAGTTAAGAGAAACTCATCTTACAATGCTGAGCGACCCGTCCTCCGTATTGGACCAGCTCCAGATAGAAAACCACCACGTCAAATCTGGACTGGACCATCAGCTAAATGACTGAAATGTCAGTTTTTGCAAACAATAGAAATGAAAACAATACATTCAATTACATTCATGTAGCAGACGCTTTTGTCCAACGCGATTTACAATATGTGCATTCAACCATGAACACATTAAGTGCAAGAATCATGAGACATATACATTTATCAAAAAGGCAAAACTGCTTCAAGTGCTTGATGTTAGTTTTGTATTTATTTATTGAATGATTCAGGGAGTAAAGTGCAGTCTGAACAGGTGACTTCTCAGTCTGCGACAGAAGAAGTTTGACCATGTTCTGGACGCAGGAAGGGCCTGAGACATTCAAGCACCTTGAATCAGATTCAAACCACGACCTGTGTCCTACCAGAAATCTTCTCAAATTGAGCTCCTGTAATAAAGACCTCTGCTTGAAGCTCGATCTATGCTCGACGCGTTGGTCCGGCCGCACGGCGGCGTTGACGTCACTTCCGGTGTTGTCGGGAGCGCATTGGTGTATTGCGCGTTTGCATCGTGGTGCTTTCAAACGCCCCTTGGAAATTCATAAACCTGTACTCCATTTGCAAAAGAATTAAACGTATACATTTCTATATATTGATTTTCCTTCATTGAAATACATATATCTACGAGTATTTAAGGAGCTACCATCATATAAACTCATGATTTATCTACCTTGGAAAGCACTTTAATAAATCACTGCTGAAATCATAGTCTGCATATGTTTCTATGCAGGCGGAGATGAAAAATTCCATGAAAATATTAGATCAAATTTTTTTCAGTAAAATCCATGGTCAATAAGGATCACCTCTCTCTCTCCCTGTTCCTCTGCACCTCTCATCAGGCTAGGTTTTACATTCCTGCATGATTTCAGGTTTGCATGTATATGAAGTAAGTAAGAAAATATATAGAAACGTATGAGTTTAATACTTTTGCAAGTAAGAGTACAGATTTATGCATTTCTGAGGTGCATTTGAAGACACAGGATTTTAAGAGGAGATGGCGAGACCATATTTGAGCGTGTATTTGTTCTTTTAAACCAAGTGTTTAAATTGGAGACATCTGATCACCTTTGGCATTTCTATCATTTGTAATTTTGAAAGGAATGACTAGATTCTAACTTTTGTTTGTATCACACCAAATCACCTCACACGATCTCAGAGCACTTTACATGCGAGGTCGAGATTTTTTTTGATTGCATTTCATCCAATCCACTGTACTCTGTTGTGCTGCTGCAGACCAGAGGAAGCGTTTTGTGTATAAGTGGTTTTTGAGAAAGTAAAAATATATACAGTAAATATTCACAGGCATCCAAACGTGAGGCTTGTGACATCACGGATTGTTACACTGTGGGACATGTCAAAGTCCCGTGACTTCTATGGTTATCAAACCTGTCTGGCAAACTTTATTCATTACAGTATATATATGTATGATTACAGTCAGTGTCTTTTATAATAAGCCAGTTCCCATAAACCCTCTGAGGTATGACAAACGAACATGTGACAGTATTGTCCAAGAGATGTTTAGCCTTCAGTCTGTTTCTGCTTCATCAATCAAACCATATCAATAGCGGAAGGAAGTATTCAGCTATAGTGTCTCGTGTCTATTTTCTATTCGTGTTCATTAGAATTTAAAGTCACTGGACTGACATGTGAAGGAGACAGAGTTTATTAGTAATACGTTTAATATTCAAAGTGAAAAATGGAAAAGACAAAACAAAAACACAAGATGATAAAGGAAACAGAAGTATTGACAAGACAAACCATTTAAAAACATGGAAATATTTTACTGGGTTTTACACATGTCCTCTTGTTTGGGAGACTGAGGACACCACTCGTCTTTTCTGGCTGCGCCTGCAGCTGCATCTGCAACACAACACAATCTTATCAGACTCTCTGGCTTCTTTAGTACATTCAACCCAGTTCACAAACACCCACACGTGTGGTTCTCCTGACTCCAGTAATAGCTGCTGAACTCCTCGTTTATAATCACCTCAATCACTCCAGTGCAGGTTACCAGTCTGACACTAAGTAAGAGTGAAGCCTAAATGTTAGGACATTTCAGAAGCCGATGATTTTGATGTGCTGCCACAAGACATCGATCAGGGATCAAACCTCAGAGCAGTAATGATTGTAATGTGGAAGTCTATTCACAGCAGGACGAGTACACAAGAATATTGAGAAAAGAACTGATGAGCCTTAATAAACAATGTTAGATTCATTCAGATAGTCCGTTGATGATCTTGTAAACTGACCATGTCAAACTTCTGACTTGTCATAATTATATTTTGTATTTTTTAGTTCATCCTGTTTGAGCAACAGAGCAAATATCACAAACGCCTCCATTTAATAAAATGAGCATTCAACACATTGGCGTCTCCAATCTGTCTCACCGCGTGTCTTCACGTATGTTTAATATTTGTCAATGCGCTCATTTACAGTAGTCACTGAGCTGCTGCTCTGCAGACACGGTCACAGTTTGTTCAGGTAAATTCAAAAGAGAAAAGTAAAACCCCGTCACCCCGTGCTTCTGTTAGTACAACCCCAGTGATCCCACTGATGTTAAGACATTGTCCAGAACTTTTCCTGTCAGCCCCCCGTGAAACATCCTTGTGAGCACATGTGACAAGGCAGCAGGAAAGTCTCCAGAAGATTGACAGTGAGCGAGCGAGCGTGTTGATTACTAATCCATATCCAGAGTTATCTTCCTGCACGCTCCACCCAGACGCCACAGAATGATCTGAAAACATTCCTACTGTTGTGAAAATGTCTGGCTCCTGCTGCGCTTGTCACACGTGAACGGGAAAATATCTGGGTTGTCTCAAAACAGCTACAAAGTGATGTTCCATCATTTACCCTTCTCTGTGTCTGGAGAATCAGGAACGTGGGAAACCTCTGGCAAAACAAACGGCTGGAGTCTTTATAATGTTCAGAAACTCTTGGCAGTGACAGAAAAGCTACACGACGATGATTAGGGTGAACTCCACCTACCTGGAATGGTGCCGAGGCTAGAGTTGTCAAAGAACTGCCTGGGACAGCTTTGGGAGAGCAGCTCGGAGGTCCCGCCCACATCGAAGAATCGGCTTTTGGGGGAGTGGAGCAGAGAGACCTTGGGAGAGTCGGGCAGCTTCCTGGGAGAGTCCAGCAGCTTCCTGGGAGAGTCCAGGACATTCCTGGGAGAGTCCAGGAGATTCCTGGGAGTAACCAGGAATCTCTTGGGTGAGCAGAGGAAGCTGGAGGGGTCGGAGGTCAATGGAGGGCCCCTCTTGGTCGGAGTGCAGGGTGATAAAGGCTTGTCCACTTCATGTTTGCTCCTCGCCTTCAGCTTGATGGCTCGGTTCTTCCACTTGCCGATCTCCGTGTGCTGAGCGGACAGCGAGCTGTGGAGACGTGGACACAGATGTCAAGCAGGACTGAAGAATCATAGAAAACCACGGAGCAGTTCCGGCCTCGGACTGGTTCACTTTACCGTTCCAGCTCAGTTATTTTGAGGTGAAGCCGTTTGACCTCCTCCTCCAGTTTGGCCTTGTCCAGAAGAATGCTGCTCTTGATCACTAAACCTCTGGGGTTGGTCAGTTTATCATGAAGCTCCTGCCCCTGCAAGACTAGAGATTGTGTACAGTATGAAAATTTAACATCACAGTTATAGCAGCGATTAAAGCAAAAACAATAGTTAAATCCATCAATCTTCATGCTCTTGTAAACAATTGTGTGCTGTAGTAAAGAATTTAATCATAAACATAGATTTTAAGGATATGAATGATGATCACCACCATTCATATCCATACAATCTGCAGAAAAAAATAACAGCACAGAACAATTAACTGTAAAACGAACAGAAATTGTGAACTTGATACCTGCAGGAATTTTTAGTAGAAGTATTAATTTGTATACAAATATGAGCAGAGTATTTCCTGAGCGTATTGTAATGTATCAGATAAATTGTCCTCAGCCATAATTCTGTCTGTATTATGATTTTCATCTAATTCCGACTATCATACGTGTTTTGTGTTCTTTGAAGAAATTATGTTCAGACATATATTTTATATATTAGGGCAGCAGAGAGGCTACTCTCCACTACTGAACTACCTAAGAAACATTCTCAATCACAACAACAGCGCGTTCATGACAACAACAGCTGATTCTCCTGTTCAGGGATCAGTGAACTGAGTGGAGCTTCAGGTGAGAAGCTCTTTGATCAGAGGCTTCAGAGCTCTGAATCCGGCAGGTCTTCATTCCACAGACGCACTTTACTTGCTGTGGCTCAATTACTGCATGTCACTTTGGCAATGATAACACAGCAGAGGGATCACTCCGCACCCCCCTCCCACCCCGTGTTCCGCCTTTACTGGCAAAACATTTGTTACACTTGTGGCAAGAGCGTCATCTCCATTCATTTTGGTTAAGTACAACCAGACTTCTGACTGGTTCACTCTCTGCCAACGTCACATGGACCAGCTCTCTGTCTGCACTAGGGATTCGGCGATGGCTTATTTTGCCGTTACTGGTTCTCGGAAGAACTTCTATACCAACACCGGTAATCAAGCATTTAACAGTCCAAAAGTGAGTTGACTTTTATTTCGAAGGAACGTAACGTGTTACAGCCTTGCAGCGTTAGTGAGTCACGTTACCGGTGCTGCTGAGGTATTAAAGAAATTAATTCATTCGTCTATGATGAATTTTCACTATTCCGGATCCTGAGTCTGTGTGTCGAGGCGTGCGCTGTGCAGGGGGCGTGGCCAGATCTCACTGCGCCGATTGAAGACAGGATGGCAGAGTGCGAACGACTCTTACTTGGAAAAAACCAAATGGAGACAACAGTCGTTTCCACAAGTGAAGCAAATGTTTTGCAAATAAAGTCAAAACTCTACTTCTGCTGGTCCCAGTCAGAGACAACAGCTGCAGTTAGTGGGAGGAGCCTGAGGAGAAGTGACCGGTTCACAGAGAAAGACCTACTGCCCTTTTCAACAGTAAAGTCCGAACGGTCTGTCTATGTATATATATATATCTGCTACTACAACTCCATCCTAGGGGAAACACTGTAGTCTGTTATTTATTTTAGACTACATCAACGGTAACATTTTAAAAAGTTTTACTAATATTCATACTCATTTATTTTATACATGTCATGTTTTATAGTTTGGTTCAATAAAGAAAGAAAAGTTCCAAGAATGTTTGTGTACGCTGTGAATTATAATTTGTGTGTGTGAGAGAGACAGAGAGCTAGCCACGCCCCTTTCCCCGCATACACTTTGACACAGAGACACGGATCTCAGCTGTTGTCAGAGTCAGACCGCAAATAACCAACAACAAAATCAATGCGACATCGGTGGATGTTATCTTATTTGACGATAGCTGAGGGCAGTCAACAAGGTGACTACCTACCGAAACCGATGTACCGCCGATAAATCAGTGCATCCCTAGTTTTATCATCAACAGTACAAAGTAACTACTTGTCACCAGGAGAATCTGAATAACGCCCGGTTGATAGGAACTACTTCAGCCTCATAGTCACATGTGAACTACAGCTCTGTAGAAATTGTAGTGACAGTGGCAGGTACAGAAAGTGTGTCGCTATGGCGACGTTCATCACTGATACACTAGACCAGAGATGGAGGCGGTTCATTAGTCTGCTCAGACTTCAGTCTGGAAACACAAATACTTTTTTCATACCCTCTCTTTTTCCCCCCCATACAGACCTGGAAATTACTAAAATCAAATTCCATACTTTTCCTTACTGCGTAGGAAATAAGTGATCATTTTGTGTTGCAGGCTGAACTGAGGAATTGATAGAGGTTTCATCTTAATCATCCATTTTGTGATGACACAAAAACATGAAGTGACTCACATGACTCCTCTCCCTGCTGCTGTGATCTCCTCACGGTCTCCTTCAGCTTCCTCAACGAATCCTCTTTCTCATTCAGTGCCGTGGTCATCCTCTGGACCCTGAGAGGAAACAGAGTCTTGATGACCTGAGCCCGACTCTCAACAGCCATGTTAACGTGAGGGGAAAGATCCTCCTCCACCTGATGACACCTTTCGAAAAATACAGCTAAAGGTTTTTTTAATAAATGTTCAGCCGATAAATACGGAGACAGAGACAGAAGAAGAACAAAACAAAGGGCTCTTACTGTTGGTGGTGTTTATCAGATGCTGAACTCAACTCAGCCTCCATTTTGAACAGTCTAGTCTTGAGTTTCTCCAGCTCCGCAGCACTGGGTGAAGCTTTTTTCTGATATGGAAAGAAACAGTATTACAACATGAGCTGCTCAATGCGAGTCAAAGAACCAACATTTAAACAAAGTCAAACGAGTGCGAGACTTTAGCTCAGAGTCGGATATAACGATGAACAGGGTCAACCATCTTGTCTTGAGACCAACCTCAGACTCGCGCAGTTTGCTCCGGAGCGTCTGGATGGTGTTTTCCTTCTCCTCGCTCTGAGCCTGGCAGTTCTGCAGCTCGGTCTGCAGCAGCTGGGTGGCCTGTTTGTGGTTGGACACCATGTTGTGGGCTCTGACCTGAGCCTCTTCCAGCTGCTCACTGTGTTCACGCAGAGCCTGGAACAGGAAACACACCTGGGAGATCAGCTGGCCTGTATGTTACTCGCACAGGGGCATCATACATGTTTGGTACTCAAGTGAGTTTTTGGGGCAGCAGAGCAGTGTGTTGGAGTTAAGATAAACTACAATGTGTGTTCATGGTAAAGATGGTACACTGTGGCTCAGAGGAACAGGAGAAGACCTGACATAGACTCTGGAAACACTTATTACTTATGATTTCACATATCAAACAGACATACTTTGACTGTTTCCTCAGTCTGTTGGAGCTGGAGCAGGAGCTGCTGGTGGTCCTTCAGCAGCGAGAGCTCTGTCTTCAGAGCGGCTCCGTCTCGAACCTGCAGCAGAGTGGAAGTCCTGCTCTCCTCCGCTCGGAGCTGAGAGTGAGCCTGAGCCTCCAGCAGCTTCAGCTCCTCACTGAGGCCACTCTGCTCATCAGCGATGCCCTGCAGGACATCCGTCACACAGACGAGGAAGAGCTTTGTCATGAATACGTCACGGAACGCTGACATTTAAAACTACTGTAAAAGTTAACTTGGAATCATTCTGGATCAGGAACTTTATTGTTGTTTCAGAGGTAGCATTGACTGTGATGAGCTGCTGAACTTTTTAAATCAATATATAATATGTTCACAGGGCAGATGGTTCTGAAATACATGGATACCATCGCCTAAAAAAAAATCTGGGTCACTGGAGACATCCTGGACAATGTCAAGTTTCCCTAACATTTGATAATGAGGTGTGATCATTTGTGATGATGAGTGTGTGTCAGAATGAAACAATATGCAGGGAGCGAGCTCTGCTCCGTCAGGTCTGTCGCTCATGGCTTTAATCTGGGACATTTGAGATTCAAGAACCCACACAGTTCTGCTTCAGCCATCCATGACACATCTTCCACATTGTGTCACATCCTGTTGACTAACAGACTAAACAGAGGTGGATGTTGAACAATACCTGCAGAGTCAGAGTCTTGCTGTGTGCCAACGCGGCTCTGCGCTGCAGCTCGCAGCTCAGGATGCTGTTGAACCGACTGTAGCTGATTGGCTGGGTGGCGAACACGTCTTGGAGCTGCTCCTTGAAACACTTCCTCTCTGTGACCTCGGCAGACAGCCCACTGGGATGAGGAGCCACGTTGGCCCAGAGCTGCTCCAAAATGCTGGACATTTTCTACAAAGCCAGCAGAGTGGTCACAAGGTGAGGAGTAACAGTCACAGATCCTTATGAAGCAGTGTGTCACTGAATCCTTCTCCTGACGGTTTCTACATGAAATATTTCCTCACCTGCTGGTAGAGCTGCCTCTTGTCCAGCAGCTCCGTCAGTCTGGTTGCCCACACTGTGTGGAGGTCTGCGTCGCTGACGGAGAGGCTGGGCGCTTGCACTCTGCACAGCAGCACGTCCTGCAGCCGCCGCTCCTCGAACACAGCCAAGTCTTTCTTCACCAACTCCTCAAAGCAATTCCTGTAGTTCTGGGCCTGCACCCGTAGGCGAACCTGAGGAGGCAGAGAGGGGTTTTCAGGTTACAACCTGATCAAAAGAGTAAGAGCCTGGAGGATTTTTCAAAGGGAAAGACGGATACTCACCATTATGTATCCCAGAGTCTGAACAGTCTGCAGTCCCAGCTTACAGATAGAAGTGTAGGTGTCCTTGTTGGTTTCAGGAAGAGAGGGCAGATGAAAATACTTCATGGAACCCGGCACTCTCAGAATCTCGTCCATGGGTGTGGAGATGTGTTTGGAACAAGTGTCTATAAGTTGCTGGAACCCTACGAAGGTCTCCTGCAATCACGTCGGTTCAGCAGAGTTACATTCACTTCATTTGTTCTAATTTCAGAGAGAACATTCAGAGGTGAGCTTACCTGCAGCTGCTCAGTGGAGCGGAGCAGCCGCGATGAGGCGAAGCCGCCGTCCAAATTGCTCAGCTGCTCTCTGAGGGCTGAGATGGTCGTGTTGGCTTCACTGAGCAACTGAAAGCACGTGAGAAAAAACAATAAAGTTCACCCCTTATCCTCGCTCTTATAAATGTCTCCAACTACATTTTGTCTTCTCCAATTCAACACTGGTTCATCAGAGTAAATGCAGGTCCGTTCCCAGGTTTAGTCAATACTGACCTCAACGTTGTATTGTAATAAGAAATGTCAAAGGACTGTTAAACGTATTTTTCGCCACACTTTTAAATGCTTACCTGAAAAAAACCTTCAATTGTATGCTAAAGGATGTATTTTTTCTACTGCTTTAGTTTGCTGCCAGACAGTCGTTTAAGTTTGCACTTTTTTTTCAAGCGTACTTACTGTGCCAACTCGCGCCAAAGTACCCTTGAAAAAAAGGTGCAAACTTAAACGGCTGTGTGAAAATACATCCTGTAGCGTAGAATTGAACGGATATTTAATTTTTTTAGGTAAGCATTTAAAAATGTGGGGGAAAAGACCCTTTTCGGTGGTCCCCTCTGCAACAGTGAGACTCAGACTTACACTTATACCACTTCTCCTCCAAACTCCGTAAAATGACATCACTGATCACTATCACCATAAGGTAACATATTAACTATGCATAAGTAACTCATACAACCCCACTTCAAAATCACTGAACTATCCTTTAAGTTCTGAAAACCTAAGGAGTAAATCTCACGAGCATCAGAGAGCAAATGAGCGGCCTGCAGTATTAGTACTTTTACTAGGATCTAGTGATTGGTTATGTAAAATAACACATCGTAGAAGCAGGTAAAACTCTTGAACATGGAATAAACTGAAGAGGAGAGTACAGATCCTCTATGAAACTCTCCCCCATCAGATTTCCCCTCACCTGATATCAGTGCTATGACTAGGATTTAAGCAAACATGACATTTTGGCCAACTTGTTCATGGTTGTTTTGTTTTTTAACATTTTCGATTCGGATCATCGTTGCTCCAAATAAATGCAAAGCATAATGTTGCTGCTTTATCAGGTCTGATCCACGGAAATTGGACAAGGCATTCCTTCCAAATAGGGATGAGTATCGTTAACTTTAAAGATATATTACTCTTATCTATCCGTTAATTTAACGGTACTCTTATTGGTTCTTTTTAGATAAAAAAATTAAACAAAATGAACAAATATCTTGTTTCTCGTACTGTACACAGTACATTGTTGAACACTGAACAGCACTATTTTGAACAAATAACTAATATAAAGTACATGAAGTTGTGTGTTGAGTGATGGGACTAACATAAATGCCCATCAGAGGAAAAAAGTAACAACTCATATGTACAGACAGACTGTTGGACTCTACTGTTGTAAAGGGTTGTAGGCCTTTCACTTTGAACTGGGTCACTTTTCCTCAGTCTCCTCACATTAGCTGCAGCTGTTGTCTCACTTAATGTTAAACCAGGCCAGGAAAAACATTTGTTACACTTGTGGCAACAAGCGTGGTCTCCATTTGATTTTGATAAAGTACAACCAGACCGGTGTGTGGTTACCGGTTCACGCTCTGCACCATCGCCACTCGGATCAGGTTTGGAGTAGCTGTTTGGATGTCTTATATTCCATTAACTTAACTATAAATGTATCAATGGTCAGATCCAGTTACTTTCCAAATAATGTCTCATGATAAAAGACAGAGTCACATCACTTTCCAGGTTTAACCAAGCGGAGTTCACACCATCAGGTCCCATAAACAAAGTGTCATTGTTCCACTCCAATGTTTGTACAGATACAGATTAATGGAAGGATTGAATGAGCTTCAGAGGAGTGGGGGACAGACAACAACAGTCAATGAGCCTGTTATTCACTAATGTGGAACTAATCCTTCAAGACTTACTTCCTGTTGCAGCTTGGCCTCTTGTTCTACTCTCTCAGGTTGCTGCTGCTGTTCCCTCAGTTTCTCTTGAATGGCAGAGATCTGCAGTAGGAAAAGAGAGAGAGGATCAATTCAAGTGCTGCTTTAAGAAACTGCAGTCGGATGACCGATGACTAGAACAGCAGAACTGTACCGTCTCCATCTTGTCCTCCAGCTCTGCTCTGAGCTGCAGCAGTGTCTCCTGCAGCTCATCCCTCTCCTCGCTGACACATGTCACTCTCTGACAGCTGGCTTCCTCCTCGCACAGCAGACCGTCTCTCTCTGACTCAATGATCTCCAGCTTCTCTGTTAGAGTCTTTATCTGTGAAGAGAGGAGAAGTTTAAGTGTTTTCCTGCTCTGAAAATAAATGTTTCATAAAACGATCCCTCCAGGATTTCAAAGGCTTTTTGGGGATTGCTGATAACAAAGTGAGTGATCAGACACCAACCTGTTGATCTAGAGAACTCTCCTTCTCCTCATTCAGTCTCTGCAGGTCAGAGTTCAGCTGCTGCTGTTCACACAGCTCCTCTTGGACTGACTGTAGAAGCTCTTGTGTTGTAGAGGCCTGAAACAAAACGGTGACTGTCGTCAGCCTGACATACAAACTTCGACTGATGCACACCCACCAGGAAAATAAGAGCAAAACATCTGCTACCGTCACTGTGGTCACCATCTGCTGCAGACCATTTTATCAAAGACCAAAATGAAATACATTTCCCACCATCACTGTACATGTGCAGATATGGAAGGTGGTTGAAAATACGCTTTAATGAGCTGTGTATGAAAATACATGCAGCTCAGTGACAGACCTCAGTCTGCAGTGTCTCCAGCTCTGCTCTGAGCTGCAGCAGTGTCTCCTGCAGCTGATCCCTCTCCTCACTGAGACACGTCACTCTCTGACAGCTGGCTTCCTCCTCACACAGCAGACGGTCTCTCTCTGACTCACTGAGCTCCAGCTTCTCTGTTAGAGTCTTCATCTGTGAAGAGAGGAGAAGTTCAAGTGTCTCATTAACTTCAACTTTAAATATGTTATCATAACAGTTTTTAGACATACTGTAGATTAGGGTTGCAACAGTATGAGATTTCCACGGTACGATAACTGTCTCAGCAAAATCACGATTATCGCAGTATAAGGTAATTCACCATTATTATTATAATTGGGTATTAACAGTTGACACCTAAATGAATGAAAACAAAAGGTCTTTTTTGGTTTGGTCAAACAAATATTCTCTTTTTTGGAGGTATGTGTAAGTCTGCCTTTTGAAAATGAATCCATCATAAGATGTCCACCATTTGAACAAAAGAAATTAGGACATTTAAAAGTCATCTCTTTTTAAAAATTAATAAATCAGTGCATTTTTTGTAGTTCATCTTCAGCAATTTGTAGTTTCACCACAGAAGACACGTCAATAACATCCGCTGTGGCATAATGACATAGCAGAGTCGGATTCTCTGAGCAGCACTGTCCGCTTTTCCTAAGTCTTATGACTCCTCCTTTCCTTGACCTCATGACATTTTCCACTGAGGTCAAGGAATAGTAGGTAGGAAGGATATTTCAACCCATAGAGTCGGGATGCGCCCATAGAGTCGGGATGCGGAATCATATTTCGATAGCGCATGTTTTCTTCGTGATCAGTTGAAGTTATACACTGGACACATACTTTGATCTGCACGGAGGGATGTGTTCAAGAAGATGGGCCAACATGTTGGGTGTGTTCCTCCTTGAGCAGCCACATATCTCACATGTTGGAATTCCATCCTCCAGGAAAATATCATGTTCATTTTTTGGATATCCAAAGTAATCCCAAGCTCATGATTTTACTTTTATTGAGGGGGAGTGGAGATCAGTAGAGACGCCTCTCTCTGCCAAGTCTCTGATTGCTGGGTGAGATTCTCCTTTAGTTTTTTTTATTTTTTATAAAACAGGTAATTGGCAAATGTTTATGGTATGATAACCGTCAAATTTCATACCGTGGTATACCCTGAAACCGGATATTGCTGCAACCCTTCTTTAGATGCTGTTTTATAGACAGACCTCAGTGTGCAGTGTCTCCAGCTCTGCTCGGAGCTGCTGCAGTGTCCCCTGCAGCTGATCCCTCTCCTCACTGAGACACGTCACTCTCTGACAGCTGGCTTCCTCCTCACACAGCAGACTGTCTCTCTCTGACTCACTGAGCTCCAGCTTCTCTGTTAGAGTCTTCATCTGTGAAGAGAGGAGAAGTTACAGAGTCTCATTAACTTCAACTTTAAATGTGTTCTCATAACTGTTTCTACTCTGTTGCTGAGCTGCAACTGGAACTCACACTGTGCTGCTCTCTTCCTGCCCTGCAGATGCAGTGTGACCTCACTGTGTTCTGGGATGTAACTTTGATTACATAGACACACGTGCTAACAATACCAGAAGGACCAGGTTATTACCGTCTCTATCTTGTCCTCCAGCTCTGCTCGGAGCTGCTGCAGTGTCTCCTGCAGCTGATCCCTCTCCTCACTGAGACGCGTCACTCTCTGACAGCTGGCTTCCTCCTCACACAGCAGACTGTCTCTCTCTGACTCACTGAGCTCCAGCTTCTCTGTTAGAGTCTTCATCTGTGAAGAGAGGAGAAGTTCAAGAGTCTCATTAACTTCAACTTTAAATATGTTATCATAACTGTTCTCATAACTGTTTCTACTCTGTTGCTGAGCTGCAACTGGAAGTCACACTGCATCTGCAGGGCAGGAAGAGAACAGCACAGTGTGACCTCACTGTGTTCTGGGATGGAACTTTGATTATACAGACACGTGCTAACAATACCAGAAGGACCAGGTTATTACCGTCTCTATCTTGTCCTCCAGCTCTGCTCTGAGCTGCTGCAGTGTCTCCTGCAGCTGATCCCTCTCTTCACTGAGACGCGTCACTCTCTGACAGCTGGCTTCCTCCTCACACAGCAGACGGTCTCTCTCTGACTCACTGAGCTCCAGCTTCTCTGTTAGAGTCTTCATCTGTGAAGAGAGGAGAAGTTCAAGAGTCTCATTAACTCCAACTTTAAATATGTTATCATAACTGTTCTCATAACTGTTTCTACTCTGTTGCTGAGCTGCAACTGGAAGTCACACTGCATCTGCAGGACAGGAAGAGAACAGCACAGTGTGACCTCACTGTGTTCTGGGATGGAACTTTGATTATACAGACACACGTGCTAACAATACCAGAAGGACCAGGTTATTACCGTCTCTATCTTGTCCTCCAGCTCTGCTCTGAGCTGCTGCCTATCCTGCCTCAGTCCCTGCAGGGTCTCCTGCAGCTGATCGCTCTCCTCGCAGAGAGATGTCACTCTGCTCAGCAGCTGCTGCTGCTGCTGCTGCTGCTGCTGCTTCTCCTCCGAGGAGCCCCGGCAGCCAGCGTCCTTCTCACAGAGCAGGCTGTCCCTCTCTGCTCGAGCACTCTCCAGCTGTTCGCTGAGAGACTTTGTCTGTTTAAATGGCAACATAGCAACCAACAGTGAGAACACTCACAGATCAGTTTTAAACATACCCTTCCTTTACTTTCTCACTTTACTCACTTGCTGCTGTGAGTCACGTTCCCTCTCCTCACACTGTTTCAGCAGATCAGAGTGTTTGTGCTTCTGCTGGTTCAGCTCCTCCTGGAGAGACTGTAGAAGACACTGCTTCTCTGCAACCTTAGAGTAAGAAAAGCACATCAGAGGGTGTGATATTACTTCTTAAAAGGTTTACTGAATCAAGAGAATACTGGCTCAAGGTTGGTTGACTAACTGCACAGCTACGGTGAAACATGCTCAAACCTCTTGTTGGAGCTGAGCTCGCCTCTCCTCGCTTTGTCTTTCCAGCTCAATGCTGCTCTGATTTTGCTCCTGGAGCAGTTGTAGAAGACTTTGAGTCTCCGCAGCCTGAAAACGGGAAAGAAACATTTACACAGTTTCCATTCGCCCTCTTCAACATCACTGATTGTGTGATCTCACACAACTTCTCCCCACCATCTCCATATGATGCTGCAGCTCACGTTCCAGCTGGCTCCTCTGCTCACCCACTTCCTGGAGAGTCGCCTGCAGCTGCATTATCTGTGCAGGAAAATGTTTGTTGTATAATTGTTTTTGGAATATATTGTATATTTTGTAAGGTGTGAAGTGTGATACCCTGCTGCTGTTACATTCAATAAAGTACCTATCTTATCTTATTTACCATTAAAATGTAAAAAAAAAAAGTTAACAAAAAAAAGTTAATGTTTGTCTAAATGTGAAGAATGAGATGGAGGAACTCTTACATGTGTCTGTAATGGCTCCAGTTGGGCAGAACCGTCCTGTGTGGATGTCCGTGTCGTCTCCAGCTGTCTGATCCGCTCCCTATGCTCACGGTTCTTCTCCAGAGCCGTCCTCAGCTCCTCCTGATTCTCAATCATCTGTTTGACAAAGAGATAGTTTTTCTTTTGGGCTCTGCTGTCTGCTTTTTTGAGCCTCAGCATGTCAGAGGCCCACTACAGCCGACACAGTAGTCACATGATCACTGACCATCTCCACGTTCTCCTGCAGGTCCGTCTTGAGCTGGTCTCTCTCGGCAGTCACAGTTGTCAGTGCAGATAGCAGCTCTGCGGAGCTCGGAGCTCCAGTCGTCAGAAGAGTCTCTGTCTGAATCTCCTGTGTCAGACTCTGTTCACAGGGGAAGGTTTCACTCACTACTAAATAAAAGAACTAAGAGGTGAAATGGAACAAAGGTTGTGAGCTAAAAAACAACAAAAAAAGACTTAACAGAATACCAGTTACTACGTTGACATATTTTGAATAAAAATAACTCCTTAGTATGAATGGTTTAATAAAAGGTCCACGGTGTTTCTAAAGTGGGCCTGGACAGATGAAACCTTTCATGTTTCATATTACATAGCACATTGTCCCACACATGTGCCCCCTCACCAATAGATGCCACTAAATCCAAAACCCTGAACCTCTGAAGTTGTGAGAGGATGCTCAACAATTCCTGGCGTAGTCAGACTGATACCCAAATATTCATTAGTCTGGGATTGCTTGCTTCATTTTCGATTTCCAAGAGGCGTTACCAACGGACGCAGAGCAAAATGCCTCCGGCCGCAATAAGATAGCAAAGAATCATGTAACGCCTGTCGAGCAACGCGAAAATGTCAACAGATTAGAGCAGATGACGGGGCATAACAGAGGTTACACACTAAAATACACACACACACCCACACCTCTCTTCACGAACGCATTCCCCGTAATGAGAGCTACTGCCGCCCCGTAACATTTATAAACATACCTGTAAAATGTAAACAAGGTCAGGACCTGAAGCTGCACTACAAGGGCTGCCAAAAAGTAAATAATGGTAAATGGACTGTATTTATATAGCGCTTTTCTAGTCATATAGACCACTCAAAGCGCTTCACAGGAAAGTCACATTCACCCATTAACACACATTCATACAGCGCTGCTATTAACCATGCATTTTTCTGTCACATTCATACTCATTCATGCACTGTCGGAAGAGCCGTCAGAGGCAAGTTAGGGTTAAGTGTCTTGCCCAAGGACACAACGGCATGTGTACTGGCGGGAGGTGGGAACGAACCGCCAACCTTCGGGTTGGTGGACGAACGACTCTACGTCCTGAACAACAGCCGCCCACAAATAATGACAACGTAACTCAAAATAAAAGGGAATTTACAACAATATTGGTTACTTTAGTTGCATGCTCATTCATTAGCGGCAGCCTTGGTTGTTTCGAAGGTCGCTTCTGTCCGCGTCGTGGTATAAACCCCGCCCATTATCAGATAATCGTCAAGTTTTCTGCCGAGGGAAATCACTTCTCTATGAAGGCGATCCAGAATGATTCTCGCAGAGCAAATTAAATGATATCCCAGAATTCGTCAGGGTCCCAATTATATTATATTATTATATTATTCAACATTATAACATGATGGAAGAGACTACCACTGATTTGAAAGGAGTCACTGACCGTGTCTACATCGTGCTGCAGCGCCGTCCTCAGCTGCTCCGACTGCTCTGCAGCTTTCTGCTGCTGACACTCCGCTCGCACAACCTGAAGCTCCTCAGTCAGCTGCTTCATCTAGAACATATCAAGTTAGGTTTATGGTATGTGAATGTACGATATATACTACTTGAGCCAACAAAGAAACAACAATCAACCTTTAGATAGCTAAGAAATTAAAAAAGTCAACATCACAATTCCCAGAATATTAACTTCAACCTTAAAGAATATGATTTAACAAGAGGAAGCAACATTGGTGTCGTACTTGTTCTTGAAGCTCTTTGCCGATCTCCTCCTCTGTGCTTCTGGCAGCTTCGCTGTCGGCCAGCATCTCCTCCAGAGCCTGCACCTTGTGTTGCATCTCACTCAGTCGGTCGACCAGCGACGTTCTTTGCTGGTCACTCTCCTCCAGCTGAAATCAAAAACATTCACCATCACCTTGTCGTAAACAGTATGCTGCAGTGTTCTCCTACAACCCCAGACACAGGTGCCTTTTCACAGACGACTGAAATCAGTCACATCCAATAAAGATTGATTTGATAAAAGGTTCGGCGACTTTGTCTAGAACTATTTTCCATGGGTTATACTTCTAATTGAACGTAATGTCAAATCATGAGGGTGAATAATGAAAGCTGATCACAATGTTTGGTATGTTAGTTTGTTATTAAAGTATGGTCTTTATTTAGAGGATGTTGTAGGAATATTATACAGGGCTTAAAATGAAGCAAGTTAACTTGTGCTCCAAATGTTTTATACATTGTAATAATTATACACACCCTGGCGGTTTAATGGAAAATGTACACAGAACTGGTCAGAAGTGTGTGGAGCCTCAGGTTTCAGGCTTGTGACTGCGGGCCATGTGCACACCGGTTGGCCTGTTCAACAGCTCACACTGCTGTACCATACTGCCATGAAACTAGAAGCCTGTATTTCTTAACATGGCTGATAAGGACAACAGTACGTTTCTATCGTCACGTTCATTTCCTGTAGCTTACTTTGCAGCCTGTGTCTTCGAGGCGAGCCACGAGCTGACTCCTCTCAGCATCGGAGCGCTGTGTAACATCGGCACACTGCTGGAGCAGCTCCTGCTCCCTCAGAGCAGCAGCGACGAGGTCCGCTTGGACTTTCACCAGCTCGTCCTGAGATGTCTCCAGGAAGCCTCGGAGCTGCTGAGCCTCCTCCTGACACTGAGCTTGGGCTGAGAGCAGACCGTCCCTCTGAGTCTGGACAGCACACAGATCCTCGGTCAACTCGCACACCTGGGACAACACGCAAGACGGTCAGTCACATGACCACTCGGACATCCCACCGTCCATCAGACAGGATCCTGTGAGGACTCACCTGCTTCATCAAGTTGTCCACCTTCTCTGGCAGGGTGTGCAGTGAAGCCAGCTCCTCCAGCTGAGCTCCAAGAGCTCCCTCTGCTTCACGAGACACCGTCAGTTCTTTGCTCAGATTGGCTACCACGCTCTCAAGCTCCACACGGTCCAGGAGATCTGGAAACAGAACATCTTACAGCTCCAGACTCAGCGCAATCAAGGTGTCTAGAGAGCCTGGCGTTAGACCTACCTTTTGGGACTTTGCCATCGAGCAGAGCAGTTAGCTTGGTGTTCTCAGCAAATGCAACATTCAGCCCTTTTTGGAGATCGCTCTCCATCCCTCTGTAGCGTGACTTCTCAGTTGAGAGTTGAGAGCGCAGGCTGTTCACCTCGGCCTCCATTTTGTCGTGGTTGGCAGTCAGGGTTACCTAAAGAGGAGATCACAACGAGATAGTAAAGATACAGATATTGGTCTCAGTATCACTAGGACATCTGAGGGATGCACCGAATGTTTGGCAGCCGAATAAGTGGAAAGACAATTTTTTTTAATGACGCGATCAAAAAGCTGCCTGCGTGGGATGAGGTGCGCACAACAACATGTCTGCAGAGTGGAAGCATTGACAATGTCAGACTATCTTCTGATCTGGAATGAAGAATGGTTAGTTAATGAGGAAATTCTCTACGCGCCTCATGAGCTGCAGCACTAACATCTTCTAACCAAAGAGGCTGAAACAGACCACCGAGTGACCCTAAACCCATTTTTATTTTATTTTGAAAGAAGTTATATTGTGCTTTGTTGGTATAATGTCCGCTGGAATGTAAAAAAAAATGTTCACTGCCAAATATTTATAAATTGTACTTTTCTAATTGATTTTTTTCCCTTGAAAATCAAGACAAAGTAGTTAAAAGCTAATTTAGGCTATTTCATTTATGCAATGGTGAATAATTTGGCAGAATAAATGAAAAACTAAAAAAACGTGTTCGGTATTATTCAGTCTTCGGCCAAGTGTTTCATTATTTTCGGTTTCGGTGCATCCCTGATGTTTGGTGAAGAGCAGTGAAGCATGTAGCTTCTCAGTGTTTGTTCACGTAGAGCAGACGCAGGAAATATGCTCAATCTCCTATTCTCTTCCAGAGTTATGGTGTTAAATAATGAACATATCTCATAAATCTGACCTTTAAGATATAATATGTCATCACTTCATTTTATCAAATCAGATATTTTGTCTGAAACATGCCAAAATCAGTGCATTCATTCTTGGGTTATGGCCAAAGCCTTGTTTTTGGCGTCACTAAAAACCCTAAATGAAAGTCTCTGCCAAATGTGAAAAATTTTGCTCAAGGTGTTTCTGAGATATCACGTTTACAAGAGTGGGACAGACTGACTGAAAAAAAGTTATGTAATGTTGCTTTCAGAGGAATACTGAGGAAATGTGTAGCAAAGTCCCTCTACATTCTATGTTACTGTGAGTATATAGTGGAAAACAAGGGAGAGAGATAAAAAAATGTCCATAGTTCTAGACTATACTACTAGACTGGACTACTGTATTTCATTACTATTAGGATGTTCATAAAAGTCTCCAGTTAATCCAAAACTAGAAAAAGAGATCATATTTCTCCAATGTTAGCATCTCTGCATTGGCTTCCTGTAAAATTCAGAATATAATTAAAAATCCTGCTCCTCATCACAAAGCCCTTAATAATCAGGCTCCATCATATCTTAAAGAGTTCAAAGGTCCATATTATCCCAATAGATCACTTGTCTCTACTTGTGGTTCCAGAGTCTGTTAGAGTAGAACAGGAGGCAGAGCCTTCAGCCACCAGGCTCCTCTGGACCCAGGGAGGCAGAGGACATATTAAAACCTTCCTCTTTGATAAAGATTATAGTAAGAGCTGCTCAGGTATTTACTGAACCATCTCTGAGTGAGGCTGCTATAGGCCTAGACTGCTGGGGGAACTCCCATCATGCATCTCTCTCCGCTCACTGAACACTTAATTTGCCTTTGGGCCAGTCAGTTAACCCAGAGACAGAAGTCAGGTTGACCCCACTCACATTTGTCTCCTCCAGAGAGATGTTTTGACTGCGCAGGAAAGCCCATTCCTTCTTCGTGTCTCTGCTGACTCCCTCTGCGTCGTCCACGGAGCGACGCAGCTCTGCCACCTCCTGCAGCAGGTCCTTACCACTCTGAGGAGGCAACATGATAGTCAGCCTGTTCAGTAATTATTGATCACTGCAACTGATTTTAGTTCTTACTTTTTAAGACTCTTTCGTTGCTTCAACTTTTACTGATGCTCCCACACGTATATCACATGCAAACAATTAGGTCTAAAAGACATTTCAGTTAGACGTCTTTATCATCTAGGCCCAAGAACCCCCGATCTGACTGTGGAACTGTAGCTTACTGTATAAATGCTTTAACTGTCATTTCATGGACTGGCTTTGTGATACACAATTCAAATATTTACCCCATGATAAAAAAAAGACATTAAACACACATACCATACTCTGAAGTTCCTCTGCAAATTCACTTTTCTTCTTTAGCTCCACAGAGAGAGTCTCTACTTTGTTCTTGAAAAAACCAACAGATGAAAACATTTAACAGGTTTAACTTGTAAAAAATCACAGGAATGTAGATATATTAAAGTTATGTCCACTAAAGATTTAAAATAAAGTTGATATTACTGTACAAACTTACAAGTCACATATGTGAACTGTCTTAACCCCAACACACACAATCTGCTACTTTTTTTCTAACAAGAGATGTTCTCGTTCCGATACCAGTTTTGTAAATGTCTCGGATGCTGCTGAATTGGCCAATATGCAAATCTTTGTAACGATCCGATACCAGGTCTTAAATGAAAGGAGAAATTCCAGTGAAGTGGAAAAATCCAACTACACATGAACACTGCATACATTACTGTAAAACTCAAACCAGACAAAGACCCCACACTCCCACCTATCTCTAATCAACACAGACATAAAAATCATAAGTCAGGCCTCATCCACAAGATATAATCCACACCGATCAAACAGGATCATCAAAGGAAGACATGCATACAATAACACACGCAGGCTATTCAACATAATCCACCAGGTCACAGAAAAATGAGCTTCAACCCACTCATCAAAACAATAGAAGGCGACACAGAACGATGGATGACTCAACCAGTATCAGTAATTGGAAGAAGTGCTATAACCAAGATGACAATATTACCTAAAATAGTTTTCGTTCTTTCAATGATCCCATCACATCCACCCCTCACTTGGTTCAAATCTCTAGACTCAACAATAACAAAATTCTACTGGAAAAATTAAAACTAGAATCGCACTGACAACTCTACAAAAACGCAAGAACAGGGGCGGTCTAACTACAGCTACTTCCTGGCCAATCAACTAGAGCCTAGAATTTAGAGCAACAACGAAATGGATATGTCAACTAGGGATCGACCTATACAGATTTTCAGGGCCGATGCCGTTTTTTTTTTTTCATCAGCCTTAGCCGATGACCGATACGGACTGCCGATTTTCTTGAGCCGATACTACTTTGCTCCCTCAATTTAATAGTTAAATAGAATTAAATTCAGCGGGTTGTCTCGTCTGAGGTCTTAGTCAAAGTGAGGTTATGGCCAAGGCCGTGGCTCGCCTCCCTGGGTAGAGGGAGACGAGGCTCACGTCGCTCTGGAGCACCTCGGGAGTTCCCACCGCACCGGGACTCGTCCGCCCGCGAACGGGATCCCCTGCGCAAAGCCTGCGGCTCGGTCAGCGCGGAGACTACAAAAGTCCACCGGCAGCCGCGCTCGACTTTGTGCTGGGCCTGACGGGGGGCGGCGCCAGTCCCAGCCTGCCGAAGCAGAGAGGGAAAAGGCCGGGGAGGGAGGATGGTACGGGGGTAGAAGAGCCAGCCGACGAGCAGAGAGAGCACGAGGACGTGGAGGATGCGTAGAACAGCAACCATGGGGCGCTCCGTCCACCGCGACCCACGACTAAGCCGGCCGGAGCCAGCGAGAAGTCATCGGAGGAGCGGCGGCAGAGCGGACTGGGAGACATTGAATCCCCCTCCCGCTCTCTGGAGGAGAAGGGAGAGTTGGGTACCCGGCGGGCGTGCAGCGCGGCAGCCTAGGACAGAGGCACTGCGATGGCGCTGGGTAAATGGTTCCGGAGAGAGCGGGGCCGGGCCCGATAGGCGACCGGATCTGCCCTCCCAAAAAAAAAACATCGGCGAACGTAGCAGCCGCGCATCGGCCGATGCCGATACACGTAAAAAACGCAAACATCGGCCGGCCGATAAATCGGTCGAACACTAATGTCAACCCTGCCGGTTGTCACATCCTCCATAACACATCACAACTGCTTTAAAAACACACACACACACACACACACACACACACACACACACACACACACACACACACACACACACACACACACACACACACACACACACACACACACACACACACACACACACACACACACACACACACACACACACACACACACACACACACACACACACACACACACACACACACACACACACACACACCAGCTTGTACTGTCCAATATATGCACAGTTGCAGGTGTAGGTGGACGAGCTCGGTCAGGGCACACCCACACTCCTCCAAATATGGTTAGTTATGGCTTCAACGAAACCAAGGGAGCACCGGCCAGAATGCTAAACTCGAGGCATTCAAAAACCAATGGGTGACTTGTCGGTGGGTTGCCAGTTGGTTACATCATGATATGAAGTATATTGTATGTGGCACAGTATTATACAGAACCGATTGTTTCCAGGTGTAAAGAAACCTGAGAAGGAACTCTTGGTTAGCATGCCATCTCACCTGAAGCTCCTGGCGTTGGACTTCAGACGATTCAATGACCCTCTTCAAAGTGGAGATTTTATTTTGCAACTCGTTCTGTAAGTTGCCACAAAGGAAACGTTTAATTTCTGAACAAACGCAAACAAAGCCCAAAACACCTGACCCTTCACCTCATACTCCTTCCTGAACTCCTCCTCCAGAGATTTGAACTCATCCGTCTCGCTCTTCTCTTCCAGCTCGTGCGACAGAGCGTCTTTGTCCTTCTCCAGGCGCTCGGTCTGCTCGATGAACATCCCCAGCTCCTGCTTCAGATAGTCTCGCTCGGCAGCCACCACGTCCTTCAGACACACACGTCAGTCCAGGATTCACAAAGCATTTACACTTCACTTATCTCCTTTTTCATCACCAGCTTGAATAAATGTTTTCCCTTTTCCTGTTAAAGTAATTCCCTTACTTTATGGTTATAGTTGCACGAGAAAATAGAAATATCACAAATTAACAAATCATTTGTAGCTGAACACTGAGGAACCAGATGGAATACGTTTTGATTTCCTGGGGCAATTATAGTTTCTCCAGAACTAAATGATTCTAGATAAAAAAAAAGTTCTCCGGTCTTATTTAATACTTAGCCTAGGAAACAAAATATTTGAATAGCAGCAGATGCGCTCCATCAAGCATTACCTTCTCTGAAGCCAGAGTTTCACAGAGCTGGATGGTTTCGGCAAACTCTTTTCTCATCTGGAACAACAAAGTATAAAGATTAGTCCTGAGCCAGCCCAGCCAGTACAGAGAAGATGCTTCACGTGTGTTACATAGCAAACCTGTTCATTTTGAGCCTGACTGTGGCTCTGCTCTTCCAGCCGTCTCTCCAGGTCTGCCACTTTCAAATCCAGCATCAGCACCTTCTCCTCGGCCTCCAGCTTCTGCTGAGCTGCTGTCTGCTGCTGCAGCTCTGCTGCCCACTGTTCTGCTGTCTGCAGTTTCTCCCAGGCTTCCCGATTCTGCCCGGCCTCTGTCTGCAGCTGCAGCTCTAAACTTTCTACTTTTGTCATGGCCTCCTCTTTCTGTTTACTCTCCATGTCAAGCTGCAGCTGCAGCTCTGCCACTCTGCCATCTAAACTTTCTACTTTTGTCGTGACCTCCTCTTTCTGTTGACTCTCCATGTCAAGCTGCAGCTGCAGCTCTGCCACTCTGCCATCTAAACTTTCTACTTTTGTCATGGCCTCCTCTTCCTGTTGACTCCCCATTTCGAGCTGCAGCTGGAGCTCTGCCACTCTGCCATCTAAACTTTCTACTTTTGTCATGGCCTCCTCTTTCTGTTGACTCTCCATGTCGAGCTGCAGCTGCAGCTCTGCCACTCTGCCATCTAAACTTTCTACTTTTGTCATGGCCTCCTCTTTCTGTTGACTCTCCATGTCGAGCTGCAGCTGCAGCTCTGCCACTCTGCCATCTAAACTTTCTACTTTTTTCATGGCCTCCTCTTTCTGTTGACTCCCCATTTTGAGCTGCAGCTCCAGGTTGGTCACTTTCCCTGAAAGCCCAGGCATCCAGTCTGGACACGAAAAGTCTTTGGGACTGGTAAAGAAATAAAAACATGCAGATGACGAACACGTTCAACAAGTTTGAACAACCCACAAACACCCAAAGACCAGGGCTTGATTTTACACAGAGTTTACAATATCAATACCACAGAGTGAAAAAGCATTAAGTTCCTTTAGTCCATGATAGTGTGAGCTAGTGAATTCTAGTGACTAAACCACTGACTGACTGATCATAAACCAAATCAGAGTTGGTGGTATCACACATAAGTGTTTCATAAGTGTGTAAATGTATTATTATTATTATTTATTCCATGCCTGAGTCTTCAGATTTCACATAGTTATGATTCTGAAAATGGACTGCGAGTTTTAAAACAAGTTGTACTAATGGGATGCTCTGGGTTTTCATATACCCAGGGATTAAAGGAAGAAAAGAAAATTCTTTTGACTAGAATATTTTTTTCAACCCGTCTGATTTTTCCCAATCGACCTTTTTAGAGCGGAAAATGTTTCCCGCCATGCTTTCACTCATCTCTTGTATTAGAGTCATTACGCTATCCGCTCTCTCCAAAGTGGCGCTGAACTTTCAGGACAGTTTATCTGTTCATACAGTTTGATGCTCCGCAATACTACTTTGACCTCAGAAGTCTTATAATGGAGGGGAAATTCTAGTTGATGGATTTCCGTCGTAGCGACAGAAAACTTTAAATTCCTGTATACCTTAATTTCCCCCAGGAGCATTCACAGCCATTGCTTGCATTTGTGTTTTTGTATTCATAGCTATTTATAATAAAGTTAATGGTTCAATGGTCAAATATCAAGCCTCAATTACTTTCATTGTCATAAGGGTTGGATAACGACCTCCACCACGTTACACAGCCTCTGTATTAAATCATTGACAGCAAATCAATCAGCCAAAACCAAACATATAGAAACAGTCACCAAATCAACTGTCAGATCATTTCATGTATCACAATGAATACTTATATTGTGATATTAAATTACATAAAGTGTGATGCTGGTATTTATCCATCAGCCAATGAAACAAAGGAATACTAAACTCTTAGATTTGCTCCGTGTTGTGACAAAGTAACAACTAGCAGATAGACACTCACCTTTCTCCAAAGCTTCGAACAGTCACAGAGGTCTGACTCATTTCCATTTCATCAGACGGCCCGTCGGGAATCTCCCAGTGAGCGTCAAAGTCCTCATCATCTATTAAAATATACCATGTATGCATTAATTATCACATAATGCAGTTGGTGTGTGAAATTGAAATAATAAATATGCTTCATTCATGCGAGTGTTGCATCTCACCATCAGCCAGCTCCGTCAGACAGGAGCAGTCAGCTTTCCTCTTCCTAGAAGTTTCTGCAAAGCTGAGGTCAGAAGAACCAGCACCACAGGCAGATGGATGGGCAAGTCGAAGCAGCTTTCCTCCCCACGTAACTCTGCGCTTAGGCATCTTAAAAACAGAACAATCGTCAGAATGACTCTCATAAAGACCATATCGCTGAAATCTAACGGCAGCTCGATTGTGTGACGTACCTTTTTTACAGGAAACAGGTTGGAGCTGGTGACGAGGAGTTTGGTCAGGTTTCTGATTCGGTCCTCCTGTTCTATCCGGAGCTGATCCTTTTCCTGGAGCAGCTGGGAGAGAAACTCCTTCTCCGTCGCTGTGGTCTGTGTGACTGAGGAAACCTGCAGGAGGCATCCACAGTTCAGTGATGGGACTCGCAGAGATGGGCCCGACAGAACAGGACAAAGAGTGGTCACACTTGCCTCGTGGAGTCTTCGCTTCAGGTCCACAATTTCATTGCGGTACCTTTTGAGCAGAGCACCATCGTCAGACACCTCTGTCACATGGGGGTCGTTCTTCATTTTCTTCGCAGTGCTAGCAAACTAATACAATGAAACATGAATGAATGAACACACAGACGTGAATACGTCTAATGTTTGCTTTAAAGCTTCATGTTTTCTCACGCAACTGCACACCGGCTGTTCTGGATGTCAGAGGCACACTCAAAGAAACAAACCTCAAAGTAAAGGTTTACTTTCATAAAGCCGACCTTATAAAATTAACTGTACCACGTCCACCAACCTGTAAAGTGCTGAGGGTCTCATCCAGAGTGACAGGAGTGATGGTACAGATGATGACTGTTTTGGCGTTCCCACCCAAGGAGTTCTGCAGGATTCGGGTTAGCTTACTGTCTCTGTAGTTGGTGAAACCCCTGAAGCCAGAGAATGAGATTTAGCAAATGTCAGTCTTGAATTCAATACTTCAGATACAGAAGCTGTTGATAACAATGTTTAAAGTTGGTTTGATTTTACTTTGCTTTATGTAAATGTTGTACAGAATTTTACATCTCAGAAATTAGGCAAATAAGCGTATTTAAGTTAGTCTGGAGCCCTGTATACTCAAACAAACAACTACGAGATGTATCAAAGGTAGAATTCAGATGACAACAGACTGTAAGATACGACTGAAACTCACTTCTGGCTTTCATCAGTCAATTTCTTGATCACTTGGCCAAGTATGAACAGGCTGCGGTTGATGTTGCAACCTTCTTTGAAACGCGTTCCTGAGACGACAGAAAAGATGTTTACACGGTGAACTGTGACACAACATGACACATTCCTGGAGGCTTCAGTCAATCACACCACACGCACTCCGCCTCACCTTCAGCGCCTGTTTGACTTGCTCTCTCAGATCCCGCCAGATCAACTAAATTCTAAAAGATGAAGCAAAATTGATGGTGAACAAATAATAATTTCAACACAAACTATGATTCAGGAAACAAGACAGAAAGCAAAGTTAAGGGCTGTAAACTTCCAGTCGACTGGTTGGTTGGTTGGTCTACTGCACATTTACTTAGACAGCTGCAAACTAAATGTAGTGGTATTTTGTAAGGAAATCATCAGTTTTCATATCGCAGCTTAAACAACCAACAGATCATGTGAAATTGGTTGACTAACTTTTCTGTGTCAGGATTCTTCATCAACTTTTGTGTTTAACAATTGAAACTTTGAGAGTCATAATATCAGAATTAGAATACTTCAATGTTTGATTTTCTTTTATGCTTCTATTTGTATTTAGATTTCACTTAGGCTAATCAGACTGCCGGTTGGGGCGTACTCCCCACAATCAATATTACTGTGTTCAAGTGGAGGTACAATTTCAGTAGACCAAGACGAGGGTTGACAAAAGCCCTAAAGACAGAAATAAGGAGATAGGCGATAGGCAATATCTTACCAAATGAGACACAATAATAGCACCGTCCGCATTTTCACCTGATGCAGGGTCGCTCCTTTCTCGGCTCTCAATGATCTAAGGAAAAGAAAATCATGAAGAGTCCAGATTCCCTGTGAATCCTACATGTGACTGTTTGTGGTGGATCCGCTCACCATTCGGAATATGGTGTGTGAGCGGCTGCTTCGCTGGTTCATTTTTGTTTTTCCGTAGTGGCGATTCTCTAAGAAGACAGATTGCGCAGAAAAACATATTGTATGTTACAGACAATCTGTTATGCATGGCTTTGTTCTCTAGTCATATCCCCAGAGCTTACTTTCTCCTTTCCGAATCCAGGCTAGGGCTTGTGCAGGAGATGTGACCAGCTCCTCGGTCAGGTCGGCCACGTAGATGTTTTTCTGCACAGAGGAATCATGATCATGTTAAACAGGAAAGATTTATAAGAGATCCAGATCTGACAAATGGTCATTGAAAGACAAACCTGTAATAAAATATTCCACTCACATTGATTGCCTCTCGGACTTCCAATGGTTTCCGTTTCCAGCTGTCAACAAGCAGATCAGTCACAGTCTCGTTGTAGATTTCCATGTAAGACACCCTGAGTAGGAACTCCTTCTTTGGACACTGGGAAAAGAAAAGAAAAAAGCAATGGTTATAATAAACATGATTTACAAACTGACTACAGCATGTTACTCAATTCTTACATTTTTGATGGTATGGAAGACATCTTCCACAGCCAACGGTATCACTCCGATAATATGGTCACCCCCCATCATGGTGAAGGTCTTTCCAGAAGAAGTCTGCCCATAAGCAAATATGGTTCCTGTGGTACAAACACAGAACAGATCAGTGTTCAGCTGATCTAAGGATTGTCATGGTACTGCAATGGGTGGGATCAACGACATGGTGCACTTTCAGGACACTTTCTATTACACACCATTGTATCCCTCAACAGTGGAAACAACCAGAGGCTTTGCAATGTCCTGGTACAGCTGATTGGTTGTTTCTTCAGCAGTGAACACTCTGTCTGCGAACAGCAAACGAAGAAAGTCAATAGGATATTCCCATTACTTTAACTTTATACTGAATGACCAAAAGGTATCACAAAATACAGTATACAAACATTTCTTAATCTTGTAAAAGCTGCAAAGCTTACCAAAACTAAAGGTCTTCGTGGAATTCCCATCATCGACTTGATGAATCGAATTCTTATCGGCCTTCCAAAACAGATGGACAGGCTCGGTGTTCTCTGATGCCGTGCTTTCTTCTCTATAACAAAGACAAACATAGACTGTTAGTCAAGTATGGCAACATATGCATTGCTTTTGCCTCTGATTTCAATTTGTGGCCGATTCCTGGTGATTTTATGCGCAAAGGCTGTGGAGCATCAGCTTCAACACATGATATATTTGGTGGACAAATTAAGCGTCCCATATCCACAAAATCATCCCATTGAGTGACAAGTCTCTGGATTATGTAGTTTCTAAATAATATCATAGCCTTTGTTTTTCAAATGTGACATTTTACCAGAGGCAGATAAAATCATGATTGTTAATTCCATGACAAATAAATGGCAGACTGACTGAAAGTATTTATATAGCGGTTTTCAGTCTAATCGACCATCCAAAGCCAGTACAGCACAAGTCACATATGAAATGATATAATCAAAGTGAAATGAAACAAACCATACATTATTAAACCATTGTTAATTTATATAACAAAGATTAACCAGTTTATTTTAGCCATGCTCTCTTCTCAGCCTAAGATAAACACCAGCAGTATAGCTTCTCTACTTCTTCCACTTAATACATATTTACAAACCAAAGTAAAACAACATATCTGGCTCTATTTCTGAGAATTCTCCTACAGTGGAGCTGCAGGTCTGTTGAGGAACACACTGGGCACAAACAGGAAATCCAATCAAACACCTAAAAACTATTATTGAAAATAACTCCAGAGAGTCTGTTTTAAAACATTGTATTAATCTATTTACAAAATACAGGACTAATCTCAAGGATCAACTCTATCATGGTCTGTGGGTAAAATGCTTCTTGGGCCGCAGGGGATTTTTTTCTGCAGTACCATGAAAAGACCACTGGGGGAAAATGCAGCAAGGCTGAGCCATGGGCTGAGCGGGCAGCGGCCAGGCAGCTCCATACGTGAGAAGGTGGCCCAAAATGTAACCAGCATGTATTTTGTTAGGTTCAGAATGCATCACAAGTCAGCGATTACACACTTCTGTCATGGCAACAGGATCATTTAAGTGCTCAACACCGGAAGTGTTTGTTATAAAATAAAAATCTAGATTCACAGCAGTTAATCGCCACTTGCATTTCGATGTGAAGGGCGGGATGGCACGCACTCTTATTGCGGATGTGGACCAGGGGTTCTAATCCCTGTCATTACTTTAATTCACTTTTTAAAAAAATGCATTCTTAGTTCCTTGGATATGACGAATCTGCGACTCATAATATATGTCAAATTTGTTCCGATGGGGTAAAACGATCATGATCATCAGATAACTGGAACAACGGCCGCACAGCACAAACTCAGCTTTGGTTCATTCATGTTACATTTGAATCGTGTACAACAACTTTTCCCACACAACATGAACACAGTTATCATTTGCGTCGTCGTTAGCGTCCCAATTTTGAATAACGACAGATGATACTAACTTCAGTCAGTGAAGACAACAGTTAGCATTAGCATCAGATAAACTAACACTAGCTAGTTAAATTGTGAATAAAGTTACCTCGCAATGAGCGGACGGACCCGAACACACACTTTAACAGCCGACTCCTCCGTCATTTTGATGGTCAAACTGGGTCTTATCCAAAACGCGCCTGAGACTATTCCCTCTGCCGTCTTTTAAATCCTGTCCCTTGGTTTTGATTGGTACACGTCATCAGCGGACGGCACCATAATGGGAGGGCGTTTTGGTCATTTTGCTTTTTAAAATCTATCTTAACGAAATGCATGATATCATACGTAAATGGTCCCGAATCTGAGATTAGTAATAAAAAACATTTAACTACGAAAAATGTGGTTAGTAACCGCTACCGACTGTTGTCAGTAAAAAAAAAATGACGACGGCGTCATCAAACCGCCTGTATCACTCCACACCAGTTGGGGGCGGTAGTGTGCTAACTCGTTGTTTGCCAGACGCCAGTAAACGTCCCAGAAGAACTGCTACGGACGCTCAGAGGAGTGGCGGACACACGAGGCGGTGCTGGTCGTGCGGGTCGTGTTGGTCGTTCTGGTCGAATATACATTCAGCGTTGATGCTTCCTGTGAGATAGGCGTTGTCTCTCGCGGTTGACATGTCTCTGTTCGTGGTGAACAGGTAGGTTTGTTTCCTGTGCTCACTTTGCCCACATCGCTAGCTTTCCTTTAACCCTCTGATGCACAACATAGTCCAAACCTCTGAACACTCGACATGGGTCCAGAATGACCCGTGTTCCTTCTCATTCTCATGTGATGCATAGCCGAATGTTTCTTTGTAATATCTTTTTAACTAAATGATGTCATCACACAGGATTTTAAGAAAGAAATTCATTCTCTGTTTTTTTATTATTATAAGTAACTATATTAATTCCCCTGTCTTGCTATGTAGAGAGAAAAAAAAACGTTGTTTACACATCTAACTGAAACTTGCAGACATGGGTCCAAAATGTCCAGCCAGGATGAAAGTCAACAGTATCACCTGTTTTCTAAACTTAACCACACTTGTGTAAAAAAAAAAAAAAATCTCTGACTATACAAAAAGCAATGAAGACTTGAAATGTATTAATTTGGGACTGTCCCATTATAATACACAAAATCACACAACTGATTACAGTTAATACTGAAGTTAGTTCAGTTTACTACATGACCCTTGAAGTGACTCCACTGGTAGATAGATCTTTATTGTCAGTGCATATATACAACGGAACTCTAATGCTGCAATCCACTTTGCAGCCTAATAAAATCTATAAAAGATGTACACATACACCAGTACACACACATCTCACTCATACCCATGCCGATGACCACATACGCATTCATACTCATCATGGTACCATATGTAAATATTCTATGTAAGAGGTGTCACACTTTTGAATGGGGTTGGTTGATCAGGACTGAGCTTGAATGTTCATTTCTGCTCGTCCTCCTGTTTGCGTGGACTCTGGTCTGATTATTAGTAAATTACAGTCATGAATTAAATAATAACATGAATTCTTACCAACAAAGGTCAGAATGAGCTGGTAGTTCTTCACCAGGTCCAGACCAGATTCATTCAGAGTCATTCACAGTGTTTCTGATAGAATAATAAGGTGACTGATGCCGTCTGACGGAGACAAAAACCTTGACTGTTTCCCAGTTCTATGAGCATTGAAACGTTGTGTCTTGTCGCTCACAGGTATCTCGGACAGGAGGAGGATGGGAGCGTCTCGAAGGAATCTCGCTCTCAGGCGTTGCTGGCTAAACTGCAGCAGAAAGCCAAGGAGAAGCAGAGGCAGAGTTTGACAGAAGCTGGAGGAGACGGGTCAGAGGAGCAGACACTGCAGCGGGGTGCGACAAAAAAAAGAAGAGCGAATGAGAATGACAGTCAGGAGCCTCGGCACCACAGAAAGAGGAAATCCGAGGTGGTGCCTTCGTGTGAGCCCAACTCTGAAAACCATGAGGAGCCTGTGGAGGAGAAGAAGAATCAGGAGAGAGGTGTGACTGAGAGGCAGAAGAAGAAAAAGAAGATTACTACAGGTGTGTGCACAGACCTTTGTCTTTCAGCTCATTGGACCTCATGCAAAAACTGCTCAGATGTGTTCTTAAATGGCAGCTACGCGTCTTTAGCCTTCTGCTGTAGTTTAAAAGCACGTGTGACATTCACCTTGATGCTTCTCCTCCTGTCAAATGCTGAATCCATGTGTGGTCCAGACCTTTCGTGCAAGTCATGAACAGTCTACCTTCAGGATAAAACAACTGGAAAAAAAGGAGTTCAACACACCTAGGATATGATTTTGTTACCTGGCCTAACTAAACCTGACATTGATAACATGAACTACGAAGCTGGATATCGACTGTCTCAGTTAATCCTGGGTTTTCATATCCAGCTACGAGCGCGTTTGTTTGGAAGATGCGGGGTCGTTAATTACAAGTGACATCGTCAGAACCATGAATAAATATTTTAAATATGATACGAAAGGAAATGCCGATATGTGCAGGTCAATTCGGTTAGAGGGACATGTAGAAGTGACATTATACAAAGTGAAATTAAGATAATATGATAAAGATAAATAAATCTGTTAAAATAAAATGGAAAATAACCTCAAAATGTAAATTTAAATTTAAAGTCAGTCTTTGTTATTTATCAAGTTTATTAGAGTTGAAACTAACGATTGTTTTCATAATCGATTAATCAGCTATTATTTTCTTGATTGATTGATTAGTTGTTTGGTCCATAACATGTCATAAAATCAAAAAAAACAACAATATATTTGGATTTCTATCACAGAGGAGCAAAGAAACCAGAAAATATTCACATTTAAGAAGCTGAAATCAGAGAATTTTGACTTTTTTTTCCAAAAAAACTACTGTCCGATTAATCGATTATCAAGTTGGCGATTAATTTCGTAATTGTTACTAATCCATTAATCGATTAACTGTTGCAGCTCTTAAGTTTATTGTTGAATTGAGTGAATATTATGTCCCTTTTGTCTGACAATGATTATGAGGAGAAGCTGAAGTGATGTTTGTAGCTAAAGCAGAGAGTATAGAGGAAGGAAGTAGTTAATATTAATGTAATGAAGTTAAGTTCATAACAGGACACATTTGTGGATCATTGTTCTAATAAACATATAGTATTTCGTTTTTGTTACTACTCCTGGTCACAGTCTCCTCGTGTTGTTCCAAGCTGCAGAAAGTCAAATTGATTTAATTTTATTATATTTTGACACTTCTCATTGCAAAATAAAAGATCTCTAAAGTTGCGTTCACATCGAACACAATGCCGAACAACATACTGAGTGAGGCGGAGAGCTCCGCTGTGTTCTGATGAACGTTACAAGTGTAGAGCCTCAACATGTACGTTTGGTCCGCGGTGTGGCTGGTTTCAGTTTTCTCTTTGAGCCGCGGTGACTGACGCCGCGCTGCTGCACAAACAGATGTTTAATCAAAGTTTGGTTCAGCCCGTCCTCCCCAGTTACTGGTTGTTTCTTGAGTTCTTATAAAAAAACAGAGAGCGACTTCCTGCCCTACAGTCACATATGAGAGGCTGTAGTGACACTGCCTGAATGCAAAGTAATCAAGAAAAGCTGTTGCATTAGAGTTCAAGGCTTTATTTATTTCTATTGCTGCAGGAAAGCTGCAATTTCTTCACCCCTCAAAAAGACCACGGGCAGTTAACCACTGACCTTTGTACCAGTGAAGGTTATTCAGTGAACTGGAACCGCTTACATTTCATTCAAAATAAAAACAAAAACTAGCTAGCATACTTGCTTCATGCATAACAGAAATCTGTCTGTTTGTTTGGACCTCAGGAAGTCCAGCTGACGGTTCTCCAGAGCCTCCTGTGACTGGGAGAGACGGACATGAGGACACAGAAATGATCCCATCAGAGCACACCACAGAGACGACGTCCGCTCCGACAGGATTCACCATTGTGGGAGGATTTGAGAACAAACCTGTTCAGAAGGTGCGGTGACACATTGATGGAGCAGGAGGAGGGTCAGTGGTGTCATCATTAGCGTTCCCTGTTTTGGGAACCATTAAAGGTCCAATGTTGGTTCCTGTGTCCACAGGTGCACAGAGTCCTGCCTCAGTGGCTCGCTCAGCCTCAGGTCATCCACAGGGACATGAAGAACAACCTGGTGCCTGTCTCCGAGGTCGCCGCACTGTGTGAACCACTCGTGAAGAAGCTACAGAGTCATGGAATTCAGCACCTCTTCCCTGGTAACGCGACTTTGGATTACTGGGAATAGATCAGTATTATTTCTCATATACATATAGTTATAGTAGTTTGACTCTGAGGGGGTTGGGGTGTGAAATCATTCACTAGGAGGGGATGTTGTGATTTGAAGTTTAATACACTTGAAAAAATCAAAGTTGTGAATAATTACTGGGACGTTTCCACAGTGCAGGCAGAGGTGATACCGGCCATCTTGGAGAGCTTGCAGCCGGGGCTGCTGTTTGGCCGTGGTGGCTACCAGCCCAGAGACATCTGTGTGTCTGCACCGACGGGCAGTGGCAAGACGCTTGCATTTGTCATACCTGTCATACAGGTGAGCTCCAGCCTTCAGCAGGAAATGTGTGTGTGTTTATATATATATATATATATATATATATATATATATATATATGTGTGTGTGTGTGTGTGTGTACAGACAGACAGACAGACAGACAGACGGATGTTTCTGCCCACAGGTGCTGATGAGGCGGGTGGTCTGTGAGGTCCGGGCTCTGGCGGTGCTGCCAACCAAGGAGCTCGCTCAGCAGGTCAGAATGTTTACCATGCACCAACGCTGCGGTCGCTGTATATCTTCACAAAGCTCAGCGGAACATGTTGTATTCGTCTCCCGTGCAGGTGTGCAAGGTGTTCACGTCATACGCCGAGGGAACCACTCTGAAGGTGGTGATGCTGGCGGGTCAGAGGTCGTTCGCTGCAGAGCAGGCGTCGCTCTCAGAACACAGGTGACAACATTATGACAAGTATATTATACATATTTAAACACGTAGTAGAATCCAACATAATGTCAGGGTTTCATCTGCAGTCCCTGGCAAGTTGGTGGTAAAAATCATACAACTGACATATCCCTAACCATAAACAACTACTGACAAAAGTACATACACTTAGAATACCTAGTTAATAAACCACTGTATAACATATTAAAACATAGACATAGGCACAAAGCACATGCAAAACACAAAGTTGCTGATGATTACATACATCTAGTAAAACCACATAAATGATCCAACAAAGCACAGATCCACAACAACGAGTCAGACATGTAAATAAGAAATGATGACATGTTGGCTAACGTCTGTTCAAGATGGAGCTTTCATGATTCTTAGATAATACTGGATAGTTTAATATTTGATTTGTTTTACATTGAGTCAATTCTGTATCTAGTAGAGATTAAAGGCGGTTGTAGAACTGTCCTCTCTCTCTCTCTTCTCTCCTACTGTCTCTCCTCCCACCCTCTTTCTGCCCACCTCTCCTCTCTTCCTCCTCTCTCTCCTCACCCCAACCGGTCGAGACAGATGACCGCCCACAACTGAGTCTGGCCCGTCAGAGATTTCTTCCTGTTAAAAGGGAGTTTTTTTCTCTCCACCGTCGCCAAGTGCTTTGCTCATTGTGGGATTTGTTGGTTTTCCCTGTAATATTGTAATATTGACCTCACTATGTAAAGTGCCCTGAGACAATGTATGTTGTATGGCGCTATACAAATAAAATTGAATTGAATTGTAATGCTCACAATACAGTGTCATATCTTGGGTTCCAGGGGCGGCAGGAGATGCAGTCTGGCGGACGTGGTCGTGGCAACTCCAGGTCGACTGGTCGATCACATCAACAAGAACTCGGGCTTGTGTCTGGAACATCTGCGCTTTCTTGTGAGTTTGTACTTACTCGTGTGAACAACAGCGGACGTAACAGACGCTGAAGTCAATCTGCGTTTTTCAGATCATCGACGAGGCCGACAGGATGATTGACAGCATGCACCAGTCTTGGCTCAGTCAGGTGGTGAGGGCGGTTTACAGATCAGGAAGTGACTCCAGAGCCACGTCCATGTTCAGCAGGACCGAACCAGCTCAGGTCACAGCAGCCAGGTGAGTTGCCTCACAGTCTATGTCAGGACATCGTGAAAAGTAGTTTACAACCGATGGACACCAACCAAGCAATATATACTTATCAAATTATGCCTTGCCCAAGTTTCCCCAGGAGGGGGCGTAATCTGACTGTAATGTCTGTAAATACATGTATTTTAAATATAAATGCACTGGACATGCATTTCTCAGCCTCTGGTGATTCTATTTCATCTTATTCTCATCAAAAAGATCTGAATTCCAATGAGGTTAAATACAGACGGGTTAAAGATGCTATGTAACGTGTTTTCTTAATATTTTTCCGACGGCATATAATCTGATTGGTGGCACTACAATAATAATCAAATAATTACAAATAACAAACTAAGGAAAATAATTGTATTTCTACATTTAAACAAGGCAATGCAAAGCTTTTTACCTAAACATATTAATACAAAGAGTAAAAGAAACACATTTGAAATATATTATGGTATCGTCCACTTGCCGGCAATATTATCATACATCGTAATACTGTGACTATGAAGTGTAGGGCTGCAACTAACGATTATTTTCCTAATCAATAAATCTGTCGATTAATGAATTAGTTGTTTGGTTCATAAAATGTTGATGGTGTTTCCCAAAACCTCAAGATGATGTTTTGTTCTGTCCACACACCAAAGATATTCAGTTTACTGTCACAGAAGAGCAAAGAAACCAGAACATATTCACATTTAAGAAGCGGAAATCAGCTTCATAAAAACTAACCATAAAAAATACTTGAAACGATTAATCGATTAACAATATAGTTGGCGATTAATTTAATAATCAATTAATAATCAATTAACTGTTGCAGCTCTAATGAGTTGTTGGCGGTGTGACCAAAGTAGTGTGTAAAAGAGATCACTATGTAGAATATTCCCTAGAGAGTGAGTGAAGGACACAAGTGAATCTCAACAGTTAACAAAAGGTTCATTCATACATTTTTCATTTCTAAATTGGCTGAAGGTCAGATGGACTTCACAAGCAGACACAAACACACACACACACACACACACACACACACACACACACACACACACAGGGTGAGTTCTGATGTGTTGGATGAGGACGTGGCTGTCGACGTTAGTGACCCGGTGCTGGTTGGCTCCTCTTAGTTTGTCTCCCCCTCAGATGTTTCTACAAAAGCTGCTGTTTTCTGCCACGCTGACGCAAAACCCAGAGAAGCTGCAGCAGCTCGGCCTCCGCCAGCCCCGACTCTTCAGCTCCATCCACGCCACGCCAGCAGCCCCCGCCCACAAACAAGACCGCTTCGACTTCCCCCAGGGTCTGACGGTAAGACAGGACCTCTGACCTTCAGCAATGAGAACAGGTCAATGTGAAGGTGGAGAGAAACGTGGACCAGAGCTGTGACTTTGTGTTTGTAGGAGCATTATGTCCCCTGTACGTTGAGCAAGAAGCCTCTCCTCATCCTCCACTTCATCCTGCGCCTGAAGCTCAGCCCCATCCTCTGCTTCACCAACTCCAGAGAGACTGCACACAGGTGGGTCAGAGGAGTGGAAACACTTCTTATACAAGTTAGTTTTGAACTGTGGAGCCTGTGAAAACCCTGTAATCCTCCGCTCCGCAGGCTTTTCCTGCTGGTGCAGCTCTTCGGAGGAGTCAATGCTGCCGAGTTCTCCTCCCGCCTCTCTCCTGGTGAGAGGAAGAAGACGCTCAAGGAATTTGAACAAGGAAAGATCCAACTGTGAGTGAGTGTGAGTGTGAGTGTGTGAGAGTGAGAGTGAGAGTGAGAGTGAGAGAGAGTGTGAGTGTGAGTGTGAGAGTGTGAGAGTGAGTGTGAGTGAGAGTGTGAGTGAGAGAGTGAGAGTGTGAGTGTGTGTGCGCATTGGTCCAGCAAACCTTTGTCAAGCATTTCATTTAGCAATTCATTTAGATCAGAGCAACAGAAATCGATTATTGAAAGGAACATAGTCTAAAACAGTACATAATACTGACTTTCACCATTTCCGTTTAATTTGACCGCAATCTTGTCTTTTCTCAAGTAGCTATCGAGTCATTATGGCACATAGACATTATAAGTCAATACAGTCAGGTAGAGGATTATTATTTCAATGCTCTAAATGTGTACTTGAGTTGGAGCTCTGGTGTCCTCTCACAGGCTGGTCAGCACAGACGCAGCCGCCAGAGGCATCGACTTCGACGGAGTCAAGTGTGTGGTGAACTACGACGCGCCGCAGTACATCAGGACCTATATTCACAGGTGAGCCGTCCACCACAGCTGTTTAGAGGTACCGCCGTGTGCAAAAGAGTTAGGTGACCTGACATAAACAGTCCTCTTTGTTCTCTTTGTGAAGGATTGGAAGAACGGCAAGAGCGGGAAAAGCAGGCCTGGCCTTCACCTTTCTGCTCCAAGTGCAGGTGAAACACTTGTACACTGATATATAAATGCACGCATAAAACATGACGGTGTCAGCTAAGGTTTTATGTTGGCCCACTCAGGAGAAGAGCTTCCTTCAGATGGTGGCGGAAGCAGGAAGCCCCGGGATCCAGAAGCAGATCGTCAAACCTGAGAATCTGCAGACCATGGAGGCTCGATATGAACAAACGCTGCGGGAGCTGGAGAAGGTGGTCAAGGTACTGTCCCGCCTCAGGCACATTACGAAAACCAACAAAGGTCTGTTTAATCATAGACTTGTGCTAATGAAGCACTCATCCCCTCGTTATGACTTGTGAAGCTCTGTGTCTCCTTCCCCGTGTCAGATACACCCTGTCCTCTTTCTCTCCACAGGACCAGAAAGCCAAATGATGGAGCAACACAGATATTCACTTCTGCTGCCTGGAGTAATTTATTTTGTTTAATAAAATGTTGTTTGGTCATGCTGCCAATTTCTGCTCTACTGCGGTCATCACACCACGTCACCTGTTAAAAGGTCCATCAGCTGTTTATGACACATGATCTGTTCATCCAGCAGAGACGACGGTATGAAACACAAATCGTAGTTTGCGTTTCCCTTTAAGATTGTACAGTACTGTGAGAAGAATGTAGAAAAATGCCATGCTCAAGGCTACATAAAAACATTCATGCAGCCGGTACAGCTTAGTGGGTTACACCGTTGACTTGGGTACAGAAGGTTGGGGTTTGATTCCAGGTCATCCCAGTGTTGCCCTTAATGCTACTTTCCTCCATGACTGTAAGAACGTAATGTAAACTCATGTCAGAGTTCAGAAACTGTAATCACACGCCATGTGGTATAAATTCATTTTTAAATAGTTAGGATTTATTTAAATTTGATTCCATAATGTGAAGATAAAGAAACTCTTGGAACAGAACCAGAAGCCATGCTCCAAGTGTTTTAGTGGCTTCCAGGCAGCGTCTGCTTCACAGACAGACCACTGCTCAGGTTTGATAAAGACATGAATTAAGGCTGAATATAATTTATATCAACCACTAAATCATCATCAAAACAGCTGAGGAAAGTGGACTAGGGTTCCAAGTTGAGTCCAGTCCTCAGTCCCACTTGGACGTCTTCCTCCTCATGTATCGCTCCCCCTCGCTGTCGATGGCCTCATACAGCTGCTGGTCATTGTCCCTCATGGCGTGCAGGTAGCCCAGGTAGCCCACACACAGCGTGATGGTCACCAGTCCAAACGCCATCACTGGCTTGTTCTGTAAAAACGACAACGGGACACACTGCTCACACGCACTTGCCTGATGCAACTTGTGGACATCTCCATCTTCAAACCAAAGTTATATGTAAAAGAACGACATCAAAACGTGGACGTAAAGGCTTGATTCGATTATTATTATTATAATTAGTATTATGACAGAGGTGCTACAGTTTGAGACAATGATCAAGGTTAATTATTGTTACAACACTACATAATTAATGACGTAGCCACAATCAAACTGTGTGTGTGTGTGTCGGTCACACACAGGTTTGATGAAGAGCTCCGGGTTGAAGACTCTGAACAGGGTGGTGGTCCGAGCCCCCCTCAGCCCGGGGCTCTTGAAGCCTTTTCCCGCCGCGCTCTCCTTCGCGTCACCGTCTGCAGGTGACATGTTGTCTGCTCAGACACGCGCAGCGCGGCTCTGGTGGAGTCATAGGTGGAGGACGAAGGCTCGCGACTGCACGGTGCGACCTTCTGTCGGGTGTGTTGTCGGAGCTATGGCCGCGGCCGGGTTGTACAGCAACAACACGATAAAAGACCGCAATGTGATTGGTTGGATACAGGACAATCGTATTTCCGCTTCCTCCTTCTTCTTCTTCTTTGGTTTTAACAGCGGTATAATTGAAACTGGCACCTGAGTGCAGTTGCGCTGTCAATTAAATCACTGCCCCCCCCTAGTGGCCCCCCGGGCAAGTTGCAGTAGCAAATGCATAATAGCTACATGGTGATAAAATGCTTCTATCAGATATTTTACATCGGGTACTATTCATTTAAATCAATGAAGTATACTTTAATAATAGTTAAATAGTATGGTAAGGTCTAAGTACAATAATACATAAAAACTAATGCAGCCAGCCCAGCAGCTTTTATTTGATATATACCAGAGCAGCATAATTATATTAAATTCGGCTTTTATCTGATATTTTACCTAAGGAAAAATATTTTTTACATTAGGTACTATCTATTTGAATCAATAAAGTATATTTTTTATATAAAACAATTATTCACATATTTGACCCTGAAATAAAGATGTTGTTTAAAATGGTAGCCAATAAGTACCAGTGGCTACCAGTAAGTGAGGCCTTCTAGTAAATCAGTCAGTAGTCCACTTCGGCTGAACAAAGCCAGACCCATATAAAGTGAATGATGTATGACTTAGATGGGAACAGCACCTCTCAAAGATCCTTCGGTTGCTGATTGATAAATTCCTGCTACAAAGACAACGTCACAAACACGACAGATTCAGAGAGTCTGCTTGTAGTACTTCATAATAATAATAACTTGAACAATAACACAGTGAGGTCTCATTAGGGCCGACTCAGTACAACAGAAATCAACTATCATCATCATCAGAGGAGATATTCTGTAAAGACTTGGGAGGCAAACACCTGACAAATAAGAGACACAGGACTCAGGTTCATGTTTAATTCAGCCACAAAGCCATGTGATCTGCCTCTCATCAAATTTCCATGTGTCCAAGTGGAAGAAAGAAAGAAACAGGTGATGGTTGATGCTGTGTATTTGTATATTTGTGTATCCAGTCTTCTCCTCCCCCACAGTGAGCCTGGACGTCACGGGAAGCAGATGTTATTTGCATAAGATATATACCTCCATTGTGATGTTGTCTGTGTACACACACACGCACGCACGCACACTCCACCTGCTGAACCTTCTTGTTCAGCAGGTGAACTAGAGGACGGCTCCTGTTCAGTAAGTAATTCACAGTGAACCCTGTTGAAAACAGAAGGGTTGAGCACCGTGGAGTGAGCCGTGAGCTGTCCCCCCACAGGTAAGTCCACACCGCTTTTTTAACTATTCCTTCATTTATCTGTGAGACGAGCTGTTCAAAAATATGGATGTGCTCCGTCTAACTGTTACATAATCTTTTGAAAGAAAATGAGGACTCTGTATGGTACGAAACGTCCGTGATGGCAGAATGTCCTATAGTCCTGTCACCGAATTCGGTGAAACGCCGGTTGTATGTGCAGGACAGCGGTCAACACTCCTGGTGTTGTTTTTGTGCTCATTTGGATTTTTTGTAAACTAAAGCAAGTTTCAGATGACGTAATGAGTCCTACAGCATGACCTGACGTGTGTGTGTGTTCCACTGAACGGTCATACAGAGGAGGTTGTCATGTCGCTCATGACAATAATGATATCCCTTGTCCACCTCCCTGGGACCCTGTGATTTGCTGTCTTGTTTTTTTCTTTCCAGTTGGGACTTGCACTTCAGAGCCCCCGTAGTTCGAACCACGTGAAAACACCAGTTTATGTGTGTAAATAACCTTCTGTGGTTTCTGTGTTGCCATATCCAGCTCCACCTTGGTTGACTCCTCAACAGGAGCCTCAGGGGAAGATGAACTGGGGCTTCTTGGAGAACGTCCTCAGTGGGGTGAACAAATACTCCACTGTGATCGGGCGCATCTGGCTGTCCGTGGTCTTCCTCTTCAGGATCTTGGTTTACGTGGCAGCGGCTGAGCAGGTGTGGAAGGATGAGCAGAAGGACTTTGTGTGCAACACCCAGCAGCCCGGCTGTGAAAACACCTGCTTCGACCACTTCTTCCCCATCTCGCAGTCCCGTCTGTGGGCTCTGCAGCTCATCATGGTGTCCACCCCCTCCCTGCTGGTTGCCCTGCACGTGGCCTACAGGGAGCGCCGCGAGGCCAAGCACAAGAGGAAACTGTACCAGGACAAAGGGAGCATCGATGGAGGTCTGTTCTGCACCTACACACTCAGCCTGGTCTTCAAGATAGCCTTCGAGGTGGGCTTCCTGCTTGCTTTCTACTTCCTGTACAGCGGCTTTGAGGTGCCCATACTGTTCCGGTGCAGCCAGAGTCCTTGTCCCAACACCGTGGACTGTTACATCTCCAGGGCCAAGGAGAAGGAGATATTCCTCCACATCATGGGCTGCACCTCCATACTGTGTATCGCCCTCAACTTTGTGGAGCTCGTGTACATCACGTGGAAGCAGCTGTGGAGATGTTTCAGCAGGCGGTACATGCCCGTGGAGCAGAGCGCCCTCGGTCACGGCCGGCCACCTGTTTCCATCGTCAACAAGTTCACCTCGGCCGAGCCGACGGCAAACACAGAGGACGGCGGCACACAGCGGAGAGCCAGCCTGACCGGTCGCTCAGAGTGGAACCACAGTGGAACTGTGCTATAAACTAGTGTGGTCTAACCTGAGAGGAGCCTGGCTGCTGCTCATTCCCCTTCAGCTCCTCGCTGGATCAAATCTTTCCACCTCTATTGATTCCTTATAGTGGAGTGGATGCACAGTGCCTCGCCTTTGTTTGAACCGATGTCCATGATAAATATATCATTCACCATGATTCTTAATGACGTGTTACAGACCATTCGTCATGGGGTTATTGGAGGGAGAGAGGGAGTTAGAGGAGAGGGAGGGAAGAATAAACACTGTTAATGAAGTTCAAATTGAAGAATTGAATTGTTTCTTTGTACTTTTACTTTTGATACGCAAGTACATTTTTAATACCTGACAAATACTTTGACTCAAGCATATTCATGTGAGTGCTTCATACACCACTGCTGGGCATTGTGTGTGATGCAGAGGAAAGAAAACATCTTTCAAATTCAAAATGAGACATAAACATGAAGAGTAGAACGCCTGTTAGTTAACATTTACTTTATTTATAAATGCAGTTTCTTTACAATTGTTTGATTTTGTACACTATTCAAATGCTACAATTGTACTGTTTATGCATATGTGCAATAATTATAAATATTGATTTTAGGAAATCTTGATTCATATGATTTTCCATTTCAATCATAATTTGCTTTATTCCCCAGTATGAAATCACCTAAAAGTACAGTTTATCAAGGTTTAAATTTAAGTTTGATCCTGAATGTCTTCCTGTACAGTTTTACTTACCTCACTTCAATTCATGTTTATTGCCATTAACACATCATACAAACAAAAACTATAATTAAGTGAATTATGTAAATAAATGCACAAGAATTTCAACCTATTCACAAACTTGTGCAGCAGTGAATGAGGTAGTGTGTTTATATGTATGTACAGTGGTGTGAAAAAGTGTTCCTTCCTGATTTCTTATTTTTTTGCATGTTTGTCACACCTAAATGTTTCAGATCATCAAACAAATTTAAATGTAAGACAAAGATAACACAGGTAAACACAAAATGCAGTTTGTAAATGAAGGTTTTTATTATTAAGGGGGAAAAATATCCAAACCTACATGGCCCTGTGTGAAAAAGTGATTCCCCCCTAAACCTACTAACAGGTTGAACAACCCTTAGCAGCAACAACTGCCATCAAGCGTTTGCGATAACTTGCAATGAGTCTTTTACAGCGCTGAGGAGGAATTTTGTCCCACTCATCTTTGCAGATTTGTTGTAATTCAGCCACATTGGAGGGTTTTCGAGCATGTACCGCCTTTTTAAGGTCATGCCACAGCATCTCAATAGGATTGAGGTCAGGACTTTGACTAGGCCACTCCAAAGTCTTCATTCTGTTCTTCTTCAGCCATTCAGAGGCGGACTTGCTGGTGTGTTTTGGATCATTGTCCTGCTGCAGAACCCCAGTTCACTTCAGCTCGAGGTCACGAACAGATGGCCCAACATTCTCCTTCAGGATGTTTTGGTAGACGGCAGAATTCATGGTTCTATTTATCACAGCAAGTCTTCCAGGTCCTGAAGCAGCATACAGGATTGGATGTTGTTGTGGGGTCTTTTGTGACCTCTTGGATGAGTCGTCGCCGCACTCCTGGGAAGGTTCACCACCGTTCCATGTTTTCTCCATTTGTGGATAATGGCTCTCACTGTGGTTCGCTGGAGTCCCAAAGCTTTAGAAATGGCTTTATAACCTTTTCCAGACTGGGTGTGGCTAGAGAAATTGAACTCAGGTGTGACAAACCACAGTCAAGTTATGTTTTAACAGGGGGGCAAACACTTTTTCACACAGGGCCATGTAGCTTTGGATTTTTTACCCCCTTAATAATAAATACCTTGATTTAAAAACTGCATTTTGTGTTTACCTATGTTATCATTCATTCATCGTCTACCGCTTTATCCATTCCTATGTTATCTTTGCCTTATATTTAAATTTGTTTGATGATCTGAAACATTTAGGTGTGACAAACATGCAAAAAAAAAAAGAAATCAGGAAGGGGGAAAACACTTTTTCACACCACTGTATATAAATGCGTCAGGATTGACCAGAAACACCCTGTGCCTTGACTTGATCTCCAGAGGAGGTCAAGTCAAGGCACAGGGTGGCTGCAGGAAGTACATGCATCAGATGATGAGAAATTCAACCTGCCAAAGACACTGGTGTTGCACTTCTACACGGCCACCAGTGAGTCCTTCCTCACCTACTCTGTTAGTGACGCTCCCCTCTGGCTACGCACACATCATCCCTGCTTGTTCCACAACTTTGACTTTTTGCACATCTTCTCCTGAACATCCTGCACAGCTGTAAATCTCAGCAACACATTGCACAACTTGTCGCATTGCACATTCTTATATAGCTAAACTTTTTATATACATGTTGCTTCAGTTTATTGCTCTTCTCTTGTATTTACAGTGCTTGTTTTTGAATTTAATTTGCTTATCCTCCCTTATTTTTTTTATTGACTATGTTTGTTATGCACCAGTCACCAGAGCAAATTCCTTGTATGTGAAAACCTACTTGGCAATAAACACGATTCTGATTCTGGATGTTAGATGTTACACTGTATGACAGATTGAAGAGGATTCATCTCAGTGATCACCTGTGGGAAGAAACTCTTCTTGTGTCTGGTTGTTAGCAGACAGCATTTAGTTTAAACTTTCATTGAACGCAGACAGAAATGTTGCTTTTAAGTAAAAACCTTGTTTCACTTGATTTCATTTTCAAAACACTGGTCTTCTTCTTTTCAATATGAATAATATGTCAGATAGGGTTTTAATTAATTCCTGAATTCAACAGAATATCAGTTTTCATTATAAATATGATTATTTCGGTGTAATATTATATACTGTATTTTACTGATATCAATTACTAGGCTTCCCAATATACAATCTTCTATACCAATAATGATATATAGAAATATTTCAGACAGTCAGCAGTTACACCTGCCTCTTATGAAACGTGAATAATTAATGCAGCAGTTCAGTACCACTGACAGGGAAACTACAATTCAGCACAGAGGACAAAAATGCTTCAATCTGATTGGCTGTCAGTGAATCACAACTATTCACGGCTGGCCGACCGACTCTACCTCCTGACCCACAGCCCCACCAATTTGATTAAATGTGGTTTCTTTCTCGTCCTGATTGATCTGGAAGCAGCTTGCTTTGTGTTGACTGCAACCAGGCTATGATGCTGTTCTTCTTCAGATACTTACCCTACTTATTCAGATACACATCTGAATATCAAATATTTCAAGTACCTCTTTGAGAAAGGAACTCAACGGACACCCCACCACGAGCTTTCCAGCTTTGCCGTTTAACTTGATGTCCTCCTCATTCAACGTGATGCCATCTTCAACAGGGTGAGTGAAGACCAGGGTGAACTTCAGGATCTGCTTCTTCCTCTTTCCACCCCGTCTCTTAACCACATGCTTTCGAATCGGTGCCATGTCTGACACGTAGCCAGGTCTCACGGTCTACACTGACCATCATTAATGTTTCATTTCACTTTATATTTACTCTCATTAAGGAGCATGAAAGAAAACTACTGCCCATGTCGCCTTGCCTGCACCTGATAATAACTTAACATTATATCATTGTAGCCTACAGTGGGTTACATAAGTGTTACACACTGTGTGCAGAGTACATCATGAATGTATATATAAATATATATAGATACACACATATTTGTTAATTTCTAGCTGTTTTGGAAGTTGCAAGTGATTGAAGAAAGTGGAGGCTACACGTGGACAATATAGTCATAGCAGAAACCCCATGTAGGCTATAATTGTATTGTGTCATGTTAATAAGTTAACAGAACAAAATAGTTGTCTTTTCCCAGCACCCTCTCTTACACCCATCCATTTCATGCAGGTATATTTTTCAGTCTTTATGCCAAGTTAAGCTAAGCTAACCACAAAGCAAATAAGTGTATTTTCCAAAATGTTGCCATACTCCTTCATGGCAAATTCAACATCTATAAGCAGTAGAAGCAAAGAAAAGGGCTGGCATGTTAACTGATGAGATATAAGTATTTAAATGATAGCCTGAATTAATAAACATTCAAAATTACAAACAAACTGCTGATGAGCATTTAATGCAATAAAACAAACATGTCCTGGCTCAGAAACGATATCTCATTTGTTTTAAACAAAGCAAAATATTTTATTCACTTTGCATACAGTAGCTCCAACCTCTGCCCCATAGGAAAAACTATTATAAGTAAACAATGCAGTTTTCTGAACTAAATGGCAAATGATCAAAAACGAGTTGAACTGTTAAAAAACAAGTTTAATAGTAAGACTGCTGGTGGCAGTGGGTGATCAAAACAATAAACACATCGCACAGTAAATAACATCTTCAAATCACACAGTACACACAACAACAGAATTATGTCAAAGTCCGTATGTATGGAGTCCCACAGGGATAAGAGACAGAGACCCGACAATGATATCAGATCTTCATTATCAGCAAAATACTCAGTTCACTTTTCGACTAATCAGTCCCTAAATAAAATCATGCTATATACATTTTTATAAAAATTAAAAAAAAAGAAAAAAGATATTGTACACATATTACATAATTACTCTAAACAACTGTGTTTTTACAGAAGATGTGTAAAAACACTTATGAAGGTCACCAATCTGCAGCAGAGTTTACTCATTCACGTCCTGAGATTCTGCTTTCACTTCTTGCCCAATTCCACTGTGGGCTCCATGGACTGCAGCTGTTTCAACATCAGGTCGGAGATGCCTGAGAATGCAGCATCTATAATTATTTTAACCTTACTAAGTGATTTCAGATTCTGACGGTTGCTGAACCTGACACAGACGTCTCTAGTGTTCATGCCAGCTGTTTTCCTCCATGTTTCTGGGACATCAACCTTCCTCAGGGCATGTTCAGATTTATTTGACTGTTCCAGGAACTTCAAGAACGACATTTCAAACCCCATAGGTTTGAAGGAGGCCAGTGGAGCGCTTTGCTCAGCCGCCTCTTCCGGCAGTACTGCAGGACAAGAAGAGTCCGAGTCATCGTCCTTACTGTAAACTATGTCAATCTTGGTCGTGCGTGGAATTTTTTTGCGTTTAACCTTCTTTTCAATCAGTTTTCGTGGACGTCCTCGTTTGCGCTTTATCACCACAGAGCCATCAGAACTTTCATCATTAGATAATTTGCTATCAAACAATGCAGCAGGAATCTCTGCACTGGTCCTTTTGCGTAGGACAGGCTTTGAATATCCATATTCTCCTCCTTCCAGGCCAGCATCTGCTGCCAGCTCATTGTCTGACAGGTCAGAGGTGTTGTCTGATTTGGAATCATCACTCCTGATGGAACGGTACTTCTGCCGAGGGAACTTTTTGCAGAATATGAAGTGACTCCTTTGCTGTTCCAGGTACTTTTCTGACAGCCCGTGCCCCACGTAATGTTTCAACATGCTCCGCTCTGATTTCATGACTGACTCACAACCTTTGATCATACAGGGATATTGCAGAGGAAATTTCTTAGTGCACATTGCAGATGCTTCCACTTTAGATTTCAAGGAGGGTTTTCCATATTTTGTCCAATGATTGGATTTTGACTTGCCAACTCTCTTTGTATCCCCTGCCTTCTTTAGGATCTTTTTATTGCTCTCAATGTTTTCCTTCCCATTACTTGTCTTGGTAATTTGGTAATGCAAAGTTTTTGAGTTCTGTTTCATGCCATCTTCTTTATTTTGTTGACTTTTTAATTTAGACTGGTGCAAGTCCTGATGCTTCTTCATGACATGTCTGAGAAGGTTTGACTTTGTTGCATACGAACGGTCACAGCCTTCAATTTCACACATGAATGAGCCATTTGATTGTTCGGGTTTCGACAGCTTTATATCTTTATGCTGTTCTTTGACGTGCCCAACATACTTCCAATGAGTAATGAAGGATGCAGTGCATCCTTGGTGGCCACAAGTAAACTTGCCAAGCTTCATGTTGGACAAGAGACTGTCAACCTTACCAAGACTGAGTTCATGCAGCTGAAGATAGTGCTGCAAAAGGGTGGGAACCTCTTGGAAAACTCGAGAGCAGTCTTTGACTTGGCATCTGAATTCAGAAATTTGGGGAATGTCTGCCTCTGGATCCTCATCATCATGTTCCGATATGTCATCCAGTCCCTCCACCTGGTCCTGCTCCTTGTTCACCTCCAGTGCTGACAAAGCGGACTGATGTACAGCCCTGTAATGGAGGATCAGATTATGCTGGATGGTGAAGGCTGCCACACAGCCTTGATGAACGCAGCGATACGGTCTGTATGGACTCATGTCATCATCAGAGTTTGACTTCTTCTCTTTTGACTTCTTGGTCATTTCTATGTTTGGCTTAACTATTACCTGTCTGTTAGCACCCCTCATGTCGAAAGACGGGGGCCCTGTGGTGGTCTGGGCCTGTACTTGTGGAGTCAAAGCTTGGTTGCGCAAGGGATGAATGACTGTGGAACAATTGTCATCTTCAAATTTAACTTTAGGTAGGTCCATGTTAGAATTTGGTAAAAGTGCCTGCGATGGGATTTCACATTTTACTACATCTTGGAGTGGAAACAGAGGCGTCGTTAGAGCCTCTGGGGCCTGGTTTGTGCCAACGGGCCACTTTTGAACAGTAGCAGATGCGGGAGATTTGGCCAGCCTGCGCTTCATATCTAGATCTGAGATTTCTTTTGCTGATAATTTGTGAGCTGACTGATAGTGAGTGCGAAGGTTTGAGTTACGAGTAAATGTTTTACTACACCTTTCACATTTGAAGGGGGCATATAGCCCATACCTTTTTTTAACCACATTCACCATCTCAAGTGTGTAGTAGTGAGTTTTGGAAAGGTGTTTCCATAGCGATTCACTTGATATGGAACTAAATGTGCAGGTCTCGTTCTCACAACTAAATTGCTTGACAGGCTGGGACGATGTCAAACTATGCAAATGCACCACCGCATGTCCTGTCTGTCTGTTCATAGTTTTGTTATTATGTTTCAAGGAAGCTGACATCTGATCGGATATTTCTTTGGCCAAGCTCAGCCTCTCAAATGCACTTTGAATTCCTGTCATCCACAGTTGCTGGCTGGCAGACAACTGCATGGGTTCTGGATCTACATCATTTGTAAAAATTCCCATGGGACTCAGTACTTCCTGTGGCAGGGGGGTGGTCTCTCTGAAACAAGTAAAGCTGTGGGTGTTCAATAGTTGTTCGATTTCACCGGATGTTCCTGGTATGAATACAGGGTTTTCTTGAATGACTTGTCCTTGACTAGCCAAGTCAATCTTTGCATCAGGAGACATCTGATCAAGTCCAGGATTATTGGAAGGGCTGCACATTTGACCAAAACACATGGAATTCTTTGAATTGGCATTGGCAACAGTATTGCCTGAAACACATGAGCTGTTTCTACGTTGAAAGTTGGTGGCCAGAATCTGCTCCCGCAGTCTCTTTTTAATATCTTGCTCAGTAGCCTTCCTTTGTGTCTCAGCCTGCTTACCACTTGTTGCTGGACTAAGCTGACTATCAGGTAACTCTGTTTTCATCACTGGGTTTAAACCTGTATCTGGTATCTGAATGGTTGTCCCTGAGTGATACCCTTGACCGTGAATTGCCCCAGAAGTTACATGGTTTGTAGGAACACTGCCAGGAACATCAAGGGGAGGGTTTTCTTTGAACATCTGAGAAAGAAGTGGGTCAGGAAACGCACTTCCACCAAATGCATCAGTGGTTTGCTGAGGATAATGGGCTGTACTATACAATTTGTCCTCTCGCCTCTCCTCTCTCTTCAGCTGGATATTTTCTGTATGTTGTATAACTGAGCTACCTGGCAAACGCTCACTGGCTCCATAGGTAACACAAGGGTTTTGAAACAATGGCTGGGGAGTGTATACAAAATTGGATTCAGCCATGATTGGTTTGAGAATGTCATAACTTGGCTCATCATTCCCATATGCTGTCAAATTATCTTGCGGGTAACTGGTAGTGTGGTAATCTTTTGTGGCTTTTGAAGCACTTGTCCCTGACGGATGAGGCTTTTCTTGATACACAGCAGAATGATTATAAGACAACTGTGGCTGAGCAGTGCCAACTGTTTGATCTGAATTAAGGAGGTCAAGAAATGATGTTGGCAGATCTGTGTTCAGCTGAGACTCTTCATATGGTTTGCAGATTGTACGCTTGGACAAGTGGCCTCCGAGGGATTTTGGACTATCAAATTGTCTAAAACACCTGCGACAAACAAATTTGCCATCTTTAATAATAGCTGGGCATTTGGTTCTTCTGTTCCTTTTGACTCGTTTTTGATTGTCAGGATTGTTTTCAGTGATGACGGCATCATTTTGAGGTTGGTTGCTACTGCTATTGTGGCCTGCAATGCCTGGTGAGGGGAAATTGGACTGTACATGATTTTGCATTAACTTATCTTGTGCCTTGGGACCTGAGACTAAACTGCTTTGCATCTGTGATGTATATGCCGGAAGACGGTCTTCCGCTTGCTCTGACACTTCCTTTGCACCATCAATGCACAAGGGGAAAACTGACTGGGACTGCAAAGACTTGGCTGATTTGTTCATGGTTGAGTGCCAATTTTGACTACCTAAAACTTGGGAACGCATAGTTATTAAACTTGTATCACTTCCTAACTGAGAGAGAACAATAGGATTTAACACGCTTTCCATCAGGAGTGATGCATTCTGGTTGTGAGCAGATGAATGGGAATGCAGGTTAGTATAGTTTGAGCTTGTGCCCATGTTAGTATAAGGAGGTGATTGTATAACATTCTGCCTCTGAACCCCATGAACTGGTACTTCATTACCATGCGAATTTGGAAGTGAATCACCTAAACAGAGATTTCCGGCAGATGATGTGCTTGGTGCCAAAGAGTGGGTTATCTTGATTTTAGTTCGAGCAACTTTCCATTGCTCATAGAAATCTGGGTGAATCGTTTTCATGTGCTTGGTAACACTTCTGTGGGAGCTGTAGTGCCTTGTACACATTTCAAATGCACAGTGAAATCGGTCTCTCTGTCCTGGAGCAGGACCTTTGGAAGTTGTGGATGACACAACGTTCTCTGGTTTGTTCCCAGACAATGGTTGAGGAGTTACTGTTGGAGGAAGTGGTTGTGACATTGCTGGATCTATGGAATTTTTAGGCAGTGACACCATTAAACGTTTGGTGAAACACATTGGACGTTGCAGTCCTGGCAATGGTACACTGCAGTCCGAGTTGTAACTCATTGATCCAGTATTCACAGTACTAGGGAACATCTGTGATTGGCCCAGTAAAACATGTGTATTACAGCTAAGAGACGCTTTCGGTTCAAATTGATGTACAGGTTGATTCTGTTGAGGTGGTCTCATATAATCAAAAGAATGACCATCGCTGTGTCTATTAGGATCGGACATGAAGGAATTTGCAGGCTGAATCACAGAATGATTTAAACTCCGTGTCTTACTGGTTGAGATAGGCATATCTTGTGATTCATGTTTGAGTCTATGCTCTCCCAGGGTTTCCACAGGTACTTGTGAGGATTTCAGCAAACTCTCAATTGACACTGGCAGCCTTCCATGATCTGGATTAACAGCATTTTCAGTTTTCCAGTTCTCTTGGGAATTCTCTTGTAGTTGGGGAGTGTGATTTGAAAGCATTTGCTCAATGAGTGAAGGGCCAGCCTGCACATTTTGTTCTGTCTGTTCAGAAGATGGGCTGTCCTCTTGAGTGGCATGCTCCTCTTGGTGCAAATCCAGCAGCTGTTGTGAATGAAATACCTTTCCACAGTCCATAACTTTACAAGTGAAAGTTTTATAATGATGTGCTTCATGGTCATACAGCCGGAAGGCCTCATTGAATGTCTTTCCACAATTGGGAAACATGCATCTAGCCTTAAAAACAGCATGTGTTTTCCTGTGTATAAGGAGCTCAGTGTTGGACAAGAAACTCGCCTTGCAGTTTAACTGTATACAGATATACGGCTTCACACCACAGTGGACCTGTAAATGATCGTTGAGATGGGTGACATTAACAAAGTGGCGGCGGCAGTACTGGCAAACAACCTTCTTCCTCTGCATTTCAAGGAAAGTCTTTGCTTCTTCGTTGTCCCCATGGGATTTTACATGTGCAACAAGATTTTTGAAAAATTTAAAGCTCCTTCTGCATTTTCCAACAGGGCATACATTTTCCTCACAACTCTCAGTGCTGCATCTGCCCACTCTGGCCTGACTATTATTGACCAACGCCCCTTTTCCCCCAAGAGAATCACTATTTTTATATAGTTTGTTTTCTGTCTTGCCCTTTAAATCTGAAAAGATAGGGGAAGCTGTTTTGGGATGAGCCAATTTTTTGTTTGATTTCATTGCAGTTAGCCTTTCCTTGCAAGACTGTTTAACATGTGATGTTACATGGGGAATCAATGTATCTTTTGTGGAAAATGTTTGAGCACATATAGGGCAGCTGTATACTCCACTGCTCAGATGAGTCTGTGCATGGCGTACAATCCGGTGGCCGAGAAACTCTTTATCACACAGCACACAGTATTGCATATATGCTTGCCAGTTTCTGAACCTGGCAGATATGAAACCCTTTTCTCTAAGTTTCTTCATTTCTCTGTTCTTCTCTCTCTTGTCTGTGACATCTTTTAGTTCGTTAGTGCCACTGACTAAATAGTCTGGGATATTCTCCTGACTGAAAAAGTCTTCTTCTTCTTCAGGGCTCTCTGTATCATTCAGCAGGTCAATGGATGACACTATTGAAGCCTCTTCACCCATTAATGCTAAACAATGACGCTTTAGTGTTTTCCAGTCCCAGAACTCTGGATCAAAAGGCCACTGGGTTTTAAAAACCAGTAGGAGTTCACAGCGTAGCGAGTTGGGAATGGGCATATTCTCCTCCTCCAGCTTTTGATCTGGTTCATTGTAAAGAGTCTCCACAGCATAGTATGAATCCACTGTGGGCTCCAGGAGGAACTCAGTCAGCTGACAGGCTCGCTTGACCTCTAGGTCAGTAGGAAGCAAACAGGAAATAGTTTTACACACCGTGGCCTTGGTGTTTCCATCATCTGATTCCATTCGCAGAGCCCTTATGCACATTTCAATGCACACTGGCAGACCAATGCTGTCAATCTATAAAAAAAGAGAAGCTGAATCATTTAAAACTACCAAAATCATGGAACAAAACTATTCTGAAACTCTTTTAGGACTTTCAAATTTCACCCAAAGCAATTTCATTAAAAAGTAAAAAAACTATGATTTGTACAGGGTTATACCATGTTCAGCAAAGGAAAATTGCCTATACTGAACAAGCAACAAAACAACGTTAACAAAATTTGGCTGCAGGTAGATATATTAATTTCTCAAATTAATAAAAAGTGTTGATGGTAGGTCCCCCCACTGTAAATAACATTTAAATAGCTAACCATGGCAGATGTCTATGTACATATAGCCTTATTTATCCTTCATGTAAAAAACTTGGGCAAATACTATGTATTGGAGCACTATGTGGGGGTATATATTCAAACATTATAACTGAAAGGTAACTGGTGATAACTTCTGTTTTTTAGCTGGCCCACTTTTAATAATACCATCACAGATGGCCTGTCTGTGGAGTTACCCATTCATCCAGGTCATAGTTCTCCACAAGGGGGTTGGACTCCACTGGACTTGGTTGTAGATTATAGATTAGGAGGCTGCTCATTGGTACTCCAGACTGTTTCAACAACAGTCGTTGAAACTGTAATGATGGCCAGTCGTTGGAGTGACTTCTGTCCACACCTTTGGTTTTGGGGGTCACATGATGCTAGGTTTGAAAGGTTGTTAAGTCTCCTGGGAAGGGATGAAAGGTCAGCAGGTCCACCTACAGTACAATGATGGTGTCGCAAACCATCTCCTCTGTTGAGGGGAGTTTCTTTATTTTGACATAGATGGCCTCTTTCACTCCTCTTTCAAGCCAACTGTCTTCCTTGTATAAAATGTGTACATTTGTATCTTCAAATGAGTGCCCCTTGTCCTTTAAGTGTACCAAGACAGCTGAGTCGTGGAATGAGTTACTGGGATTGAAAAAGCACAAGGATATGATGTTTGTTGAAGATTTCTTTCCAGAGGATCCTCTTCCTTTCAGGAGGATCTTCAACAAACATCATATCCCTGTGATTTTGAAACCCAGTAACACATTAAGACAAAGACTGTACACCCCAAAGACGCATACCACACACCCAAAAACGCAACCTGGTATATGCAGTCCAATGCAGCAAAGAATACACCCACCTGTATATTGGAGAAACCAAACAACAATTAAACACATGCAAGGCTCAACACAGGAGAGCCAGCTCTTCAGGGCAGGACTCAGATTCCTTCCTACACTTTAAGGACAAGGGACACGTCTTTGAAGATACAGATGTACACCTTTTGGACAGGGAAGAAAGAAGGCTTGAAAGAGGTGTGAAGGAAGCATCTACGTCAAAATAGAGAAACCTTCCCTTAACAGAGCAGCCGGTCTCCCACACCATCCTTCTCCCACCTACAATGATGTCCTTTCATTCCTTACCAGGGGACTTTACATTTCAAATTTTAAGGTGTGGACATGGGTGACTCCAACGACTCTAATGACCATCTTTACAACAGTTTGGAGTACCAGTGAGCACTGCCCATACTCCACAGAGAATGTATACCTGGGTTTCCACAACTTAGTAAGAACTGAAGAGCAATGAAATGTTTTCAAGGATCTCAAACCAAGTCCAGTTGTTCCTTATTCAACGCCCTTGTGGATGGTGACGTTTGCTGACCTCTGATTGGATGACCTTGATGAGGAACAGGATGTGGTACACAGTTTTGGAAAGGGATGACATCTGGCGGCATCTGTCAAGGAAAGCCTGTTCTGATGACTCCAACCGCTTCAACAGCTTGCTCCAAAACAGAGTGAGCTCCCTGGTGCGAAGAAAGAGAATTCACGGCCCAATTATTGTCTGTTCATTGATTAGAAGGGCCCTCGGAGAGCGCATACCCCTGCCAAGGCTAGTGCCCTTTCTCACCATGATAAAGAAAGTGAAGAAATATTCCTGATCTGACCGTTTAACAACAACCTTCTTGGGAGAGGTTCTTAACAACTTGTGACATACAGTGACACAAATGCAACACAAGCCTAGGATACTGGGGGCATTGACAAATTTAGGCGCACCAGTGCAACCAGTGTAAAAAGTTAGTCTGGAGCCCTGCATTACGAATTCTGCTCATGAGTGTGATTTTTTTTTTTTTTAATTTCCCACTCAATTTTCTGTGAGGAACATAAAATAGGCCTACACAGGTTTTCAGGGTAAATGCAGTTTTATCATCTCTTGAGGCAAATTGTCTGTCGTCAGCTAAAATTGATGAGAGAATATTTGTACAGCATTTGCAAATAAACACATTGATGCTCTTGGGGTTTGAGAAATTCGCGTTTTATTAACTTATGATTAAAACATTTGTCTACGATGTATTTCCCTCTTTCCATTCCTGAGGAAAGATCTCGTTTTCTTTAGCAGCCTGTGTGCTATATACAACACAGATTTGTTGATTTTGTGCATTTCATTGTGTGCTGTGTTGATTGATTTGAACTCAAACATAGGCAGTACTTCTTTAATTCTTAAATACACTCCTTGATGTCTCCTCACATTTGCATCAAGTCACACTTTACTTAAAAAACATTTCATGGCAAATCGACAATAATGACATTTTGGCTAGCGGACAACCCTCTCTTTCTCCTGAACCACAGCCGCCAAAAAATATTTTTTTCTTACCAAGCACAGTATGCATCTCCTTGAATAAGCTGTCGACTCAGGAAGGCCGAACATAAGCTGAAGGCTGCCATCTCATCCCCGTCTGACTCCAGGTTGCAGATCATCTCCAATGCATCTTGGCAGTCCTCCTTTGAAAGCTGTAAGAGATTGTCATGTATACATAAAGTTTCAGCATATAATAAAAATATTTACTCTGGTAAACGTTGACAGCAATTTAGGGGCTAGATCTATAAGAACTTCATACTCTTGTGAACAATTGTGTGCCGTAATAAAGAATTTAATCATAAACACATATTGTATGGATATGAATGATGATCACCATTAATACCCTTACAACCTATGTGTTGTATGGACACTGTTGACCACCACCCACATTACAAAAAGGGGGGAAGTAGCTTCTTTTGAAAATATCATTCTTTGCATAAAAATAAAAGCACAAAACAATTAATTAAAATTAACAATTAATTAAAATGAACATAAATATTGAACTTGGTGGACTGCAGGTATTTTGAGTAAAATAGCAATTTCTATAAAATTATGAAAGATTGTTCCCTGAGGATATTCCAAAATATAAGATGATTTTTCCTCAAAATTTAAAGACCATAATTCTGTATGTATAATGATTTTCATTGAATTCCCACTGTCATACAAATGTTTTGTGTTCTTCAAACAAATTAAGTTAATTTTCGCGCGCATGAAATTAAATTAACACACACACACACACAATTTGGACACGCCAGGTTCAGTATTGATAAATTTTGAATAAACAGCTGATCAGCACCCTGGAGCTGTTGCTAAGATAAGTGATAAGTTTATTATAAGTCTATGGCGCAACAAATTAGACTATGGCGGGCCGCCATTGTCTCATCAATGTATGGGAAACACTGGACATGAAGATGTGTTGAGGGTGGGACTGTTATCATGCATGAGAAATTTGGTGAAGAAATGACAACGTGGAGTTATGGTATTCTGATGTTTCATAGTGGCATTAAAGAAAGTTGTGGGGGGGCGCTATTGAGCCAAATTTGACACAATTAGACTAAAGAGACAATTTAGATAGCAGGAATTGCCACTCTTTACATTCCTTGAAATGTTGTTTGTGACTGGTTTTTCATGAAGGCACATCGAAATTTGACGCCACGCAACGGGAGGGACGTCAGACGAAAACTCACATATCTCTATAGCACATCATTTAACTGGTTTAGCTTTTCCTGAGCAAGTTTGAGGTGGATCTAGTCAACCTGCAAGGCAGAGGATGTAAAATTATAGACCATGTCACTTCCTGTTCCAGCAGATGTTGCTATGATGTTCGGTCAATATTGCCAGGTACAACACTCAATGACATGAGGGGGCGCTATGGAGCCCATGGGCCACACCAATGGACCAAGCCTCTGTCCCTGAGTAGTTGGAGCAATTTTTGATATGCAGACCAAATTTAATGAGAATTCATTAGCAAACATTAGCGTTTCTTCAGATTATACACGTTTCAACAGATGCAACTTGCTCTACTAGGTATGAACACATCCTTTATCCAAAGTGACACTTGCATAATCATTTCTAATTGCAAGTCCATATACCAAAATATGGATGTAAACTTACCTCATCCATGAGCTGATCCTGTTCAGAGGTAGAACAGAGGCAGACAAGGTACATCTGCTTGAAAGACCCCTTCCCTTGGAGACCAGAACAGTCAAAGCACGTCTTTGCCAGCAGTGCAGCCTTCTCAAACTGCTTCTCCTTCATCAGCTGCTTCACTCTCATCTCCAGCAGGACCAGCCCCTCCTGCACCAGGAACTCCTCAACTGAAAACCAGTGGCAAAACATTGGAGGCAATTTGTGCTGATTTTATAAATTGCATTTTAATGGATTTTACATGTGAAACTCTATAATTTAAATGCTGGTAATGACTGGCGGTCCTCTTTTTTACAGCTCAATTTGAAATGGAAATTTATTCTAGCGTTTTCTCATTGTGTTCCCTACTATTATTAGTCAAAGGCACAGCACTGAAATCCAATGAACAGGAAACACTATGATGAGAGAGAGAAAAAAAGACGCAAGGAGGGGCTAAGAGAATCCTTTATGTTATTATGAGAAGTGAAATTATTTCAACAGGGCTCTAGACTAACTAACATTTTTCACTCTGCCTTTTGGCACCTCAATAATAGTGGTGCAACATTGATCCGTGATCCGTTCGGATCAATATCTTTGGTTCGGCACACACGTGATCCGCGGATTGATTTATGGAAAAAAAAAAAGTTGTGCGCCGCATGTTCAGTCCACACAGCGTGGTCATGGCGAGCGGAGGAACAGAGGAGCTTGAATGCCCCGCGTCATTTAAATCCCCCGTATGGGAGCATTTTGACTTCGCTGTCAAATATAATGATGAAGGAAAAAGGTTAGTGGATAAAACCGTGACGTGTGTAGGCACTGTGGCACAAGAAAGCTATATGACAGTGGAAAGACATCAAGCATGGCCACGCATTTGAAGCGACATCACCCTGGTGTTTCACTGAAAGGAGTGAAAACGAAGGCTGCTCAACAACTGCTTATCATTTAAGCAGCCCCTTGTTGCACAATCCGACCGAGCTAAAGCCATCACAAACGCTATCGGTGTGTTTATAGGTGCAGACATGAGGCCATATTCGGTTGTGCAAAACGAGGGCTTTAAACACATGCTGAAAGTGCTTGAGCCACGTTACGACATCCCATCGCGCACCCTCTTCAGCGAAAAGATTGTGCCAGATCTTGATGAGCAGGAGAAGAAAAAAGTTGTGGATGAACTATCCCGAGCATCCTCTGTTGCGCTCACGACAGACGGGTGGACGTCCAGGGGAACGGAGAGCTATGTCACGATAACCGCTCACTTCATCACAGCAGACTGGGAGATGAGAAGTCTGGTGCTGCAGACACGCCCCCTCTACGAGAGTCACACAGGCACTCATCTTGCGTAGGTACTGACACAAGCAGTGGAGGAATGGAAGATAAAGAGGCCGCGTACTTATATCCCAGTCACAACTGATAATGCCCAAAATCAAATAAATGCAGTGAATTAGGCAGGACTGGGCCCGCAGATAGGGTGCTTTGCACATGTAGTGAATTTGGCATCACAGAAGGGAATCTCAGTCAATAGGATGGAACGCCTCCTTGGGAGGATCAGGAAGGTGGTTTCCTACTTCCACCGAAGCACAACAGCTGCTCATGTGCTTAAGACAAAGCAAGAAATGCTAAAGCTGCCTACTCATAAGCTCATACATGATGTCCCAACAAAGTGGAACTCCACTTATATGTTGGAGCGTTATCTGGAGCAGCAGGCCGCTATATACTCTGCATTGACCGACAAGACCCTGAAGAAAAATGTCAAAGACATCATCACCCTGTCTGATGATGATGTGAGAGTGGCAGAGGAGGTCCTCCAGGTGCTTAAACCCCTCAAAACTGTTACATCTCTGCTGAGCACTGAAACTTCACCATCTGTGTCAATGATCCTGCCGCTGAAAACAAGGATTCTACAATCCATGGCTTCAAATGTGGAAGACAGCACCATCACTCAAGATGTCAAGACTGCCATTAGAGAGGACCTGGAGCCCAGATACACTTCACCCCCTACTCTACAGGACTACCTGCACAGATCCACTGCCCTGGATCCGAGATTCAAGTCCCTGTCTCACATGGACCCTGCCCTACGCCAGAGGACATACAGTGACCTCACCACTGAGATTGTGAGAAGTCTGGGCACTAAAGACTGTGCTGAGGTAAAGAAAAAGAATATTATTTAAAAATGATAAATTTAAATCTAAAGACATTTTTTTATTTTCAGTAATAATGGCTTTTATTAAATGCTATTGCCACATTTTTCATGTCTATGAAACATAAAAATAAATAATAGGTTTAATTAATCAACTAATTTTCTTCTGCAGGGTCAAGCTGCAGAGCCAACAGGAGCAAACTTGGACACATCTCCTCCACAAAAGAAGTCGGCGATGGCAGAGCTTTTTGGAGAGACCTTTGCCAGCAAAGACATGGACAGCAAGACTCCTGCTGACATCATTAAAGAGGAGGTGGCATCCTACCTGGCAGCAAGCGGCATTACAGTGGATGGGGATCCACTGACATGGTGGAAAAGCAATGAGTGTAAATACCCTCATATTGCCAAGATGGCAAGATGGCAAGATGCTATCTCGCTGTGCCAGGCTCTTCAGTTCCTTCCGAGAGAGTGTTCTCAACAGCAGGGGACATAGTGACTGCAAAGAGGTCCACACTCTCCCCAGACAATGTAGACATCCTTGTCTTTTTGAAAAAGAATTTGAAATTATAAGCTCAGGTATGCTTTGCTTTCTTTCTTTTATTCTTCTTTGATGATGTGGACATAGGCTTTATTTCACTATCCATGTTTCAAGGAAGATGATGTGCCTTCATATGTTGCACTTTAAGTTGTTTTTTATCAATGGTCATTGGTCCATGTTTAAAGGAAGGAGATATGCCTTTTTATGTTGCACTTTAAGTTGTTTTTCATTAATTATCTTAAAAAGAAGATACTATGCGTTGTGCACCTTAAGTTGATTTTATATATTTTAATTTAAAAGTGTTAAGAAACTAAAAGAAAAAACGTATGTTTATTTGTCTTGTCTTTTTTTTTTTTTTTTTGCTGATCCGAAAAATTATCCGATCCATGAGTTTTTTGATCCGTTGCACCCCTACTCAATAACACACCTATTATACAGTTTCCATATACATTGGTTATTTCTTCACATATTTTGTAAATGACTGCAAACAGGAATAAAGGTGCTTTTCAGGAAGATGATTTTGGACTTAAATATTGTAAATGGTAGCTCTTCTTTGGTTATATACTAAGCAGTGTTACATTTTATTATCATTTGAGGAAGTGAGGAGGAGAATGGACAAATGTTTTGTTTCTCGTACTGTACTCAGTACCTTGTTAAACACTGAACAGCACTATTTCTAACAAATAATTAATATAAAGTACATGAAGTTATGTGTGGGACTAACATAAATCCCTCCCACTAGCTGCAGCTGTTGTCATTGACTGGGAGCAGCAGAAATAAAATGTACTTTCACTTTCACTAAATGTTTCCACAGATTTCCCTGCATTACTGCCTTTACTTGGAAAACATTTTTTAACGCTTGAGGCAACGACTGTTGTCGCCATCGTTAAGTACAACCAGACCTTAAACTGGTTAACTCTCTGCGCCATCGGCACATTGTGCACTAGATCTGCATATGCGACTGGCGGTGGGAGCTGGTGCCGGTGCTGATGAGCCGCGCCGACTATGTAGCAACGGTTACGTCGGATCTTATCGATACTACGGTCTTTCATAATTTAGCCCGGGGGGCCAGTTTAATACCAGATTTCTGTATCCATCGCTTACTATCACAGACGAAAGCTCGCCCTTCTCTGCCTCTTATTGGCTCAGACCTTGGTTTGTTAGGCACGACGGTGCGACCAAGGAAAACTTTTTAGTCGCACTGCACAGATTTTTGGTCGCACTCTGGAGCCCCGTTCGATCCTTATGAAAAGGTGGCAGTACAAATTAAGAGTATGGAAGCACTGGAACCAGCTGGACAGTGGGTGTACAGAGACTTTCTGTAGCCGCATTTACAACCGAAACTTTCATTTGTACTGCAAATGTATTGGCTTTTAGTGTTCTTGATTACCAATAATCACTATCCCTGAAAAAAACACAAGTAAGCCACTATCACAAATTTGAGCATGAGAACTATTCCACAGACCAATCTTTAACTTTGAAAAACCAGTGCAGGAACTCACCTTGATCCATCTGTAGATGTTCGTTGGACAGAAGACCTCGCAAGACACTGTTTGTCCAAACACCATCATACTGGCCCAAAGCAGACAGCAGGGACAGCTGAGCGAGACCATTCTCCTGCAGCTTACTGTGGGCAAACTATGCATAACAGGAAAATCCTTTAATTAAAGTCACAATTTGATGTTTGACTGCTCCTAACATACAAAGCCCTTAATAATCAAGCTCCATCATATCTTACAGAGCTCCTAGTTTCATATTATCCCAATAGATCACTTCGCTCTGTAAATGCAGGATTACTTGTGGTTCCCAGAGTCTGTAAAAGTAGAATGGGAGGCAGAGCCTTCAGCCACCAGGCTCCTCTCCTCTGGAACCAGCTCCCAGTTTGTGTCAGGGATGCAGATACCCTGTCTACATTTAAAGTTAAACTTAAAACCTTCCTTTTTGATAAAGCTTATAGTTAGAACTGCTCAGGTGTTTAATAAACCATTTCTTTATTATGCTGTTATAAGCCTAGACTGCTGGGGGAACTTATATCATGAGCATCTTTCTCCCTCTCCCGTTCTCTCCTTCTCCCTCTTTCTCTCCCTTTATATCTCTCTCCTTCTCCCACCTTTTCAATCTCTCTCTCTCTCTCTCTCTCTCTGCCCCCATGTATCTACATTACATGTCACTAACTCTGTTTTCTCTCTCCCCTAGTAGATCTGACCCCAGATCTGCAGGATCCAAACCCGTCATTATTATTATTACTATCATTATTATTAATAACATCATTGTATTTATAAGTATCAGTTTTCACTAATTATAAGTATCAGTCTGGTAGAAATTAAAGCAACTGTTATACTACCCCCCCCATCCCCCGATATGTTTACAGTACATGTCACTAACCCTGTTTGTGTTTTCTATCTCTCCTAGTGTATCTCTGACCCCAGAGCTGCAGGACCCAAACCCGTCATTATTATTATTATTGCTATTATTAATATTAATATTAATATCATCACTATATAATGACAACAACATAATTGTATTTTTTAATTATAAGTATCAGTCTGGTAGAGATTACAGCGGCGGTTGTACAACTGTCCTCTCTCTCTCTTCTCTCCTACTGTCTCTCCTCCCACCCTCTTTCTGCCCACCTCTCCTCTCTTCCTCCTCTCTCTCCTCACCCCAACCGGTCGAGACAGATGACCGCCCACAACTGAGTCTGGTTCTGTCAGAGATTTCTTCCTGTTAAAAGGGAGTTTTTTCTCTCCACCGTCGCCAAGTGCTTTGCTCATTGTGGGATTTGTTGGGTTTTCCCTGTAATATTGTAATATTGACCTCACTATGTAAAGTGCCTTGAGACAATGTATGTTGTGATATGGCGCTATACAAATAAAATTGAATTGAATTGAAATTGAATGTTTGAAGCTTTTGAGTAATCATTTGGTGGGCTGTGAAAAGCAAGTAATTAGTTAAAGGAGACATATTCTGCTCATATTCAGGTTCATACTTTTAATTTGTTTTACCACTTGAAAAGGTTTACATGGTCTAATGTTCAGAAAAGCCATCAGTGTTCTCATACGGCCAATTCCTGCAGCTCCTCTATTCACCCTCTATCTAAAACACATGGATTTCATTACCTCCCTATGAATTCAAGTCTGCTCTGATTGGCCGGCTGGCCCAGTATGTTGTGATTGGTCAACTGATTTCAAAATGTGTAGGGAATGTCACTCCCATTCACCAGAAAAGAGGAGAGCTTCAGATTGCAGGCGGGGTTACCCCAAAAGAGTCAAACTGTGACATCACAGTGGGAGAGAAATCTGAAACAGTAGTTCAGAGCCAGGCTGTAGGGTTTAGCCAGCTCAAAAAAAAACACAGGTTTTATATTTTTTTCCCGTTTGTGGGCCGGCAGGCTCCACAGATACACACATTTATGTGCACAAACACTGAAAAAGTGATTTAAATTTAAATTAAAAGTTGTGAAACACGGATATGATAGTTTGGGTTTTTGTTTCCTTGGCTTGGTAGTGTCAAAAACAGAGTAAAAGCTTAGATATTTAAACTCCAAAGATTTAGGAGGACCAGGTTTACACTGTGACTTTCATACTCTACAAGTGAAGGAAATTGCGGGGGGACGTTGCCTTATTGTGGCATTTTGAAGTCTTACTTAACAAGAGAATCTACATCTTTACCTGCACAGATGACTGGAATTTTTTCCACAAGCCATCTGGAATATCCTCCTTCAATGACAGCAAAAGCTCCACAAAACTCCTGCAGAACAAACAGAAAATCAACAAAAACTTGACACTAATTCTAATCTGGATTTAAAATGTGATCACAAAAAATTTTAATAGACTTAACAGGAAAGCTGTAATGCAACTTTCATTTCAGGATTTGATTCAGCATTATAATTATCAGAACATTTATCTTGTCAGCAATTAATCAATATTTAAATAGTACTTACAGTGACAGCCTCTCAATCACAAGAGGAACATTTTCACACTGCAGGGAGAGGTATGGCGAGGCCTGCGCATAACTCAGCAATGCGACTATATACACTTCCACCAGTGGCAGAGGCTCTTCCTCTATCTTCCAACAGCCTGCATACTCCAGCAGTGTCTACAGAGAGGGAAGAAATTTCACTTCATCCATCAATCCATCCATCCATGATCTATACCACTTTATCCTTTAAGTGTCGCAAGGGGGCTGGAGCCAATCTCAGCTGACATTGGGTGGGAGTTGGGGTTAACCCTGGACAGGTCACCGGCCTATCACAGGGCAACATACAGAGACAAACAACCATTCACTCTCACATTTAGAGTCGCAAATTAACCTAACCCTAATCTTTATGTCTTTGGACTTTGGACTTTGGGAGGAAGCCAGAGCACCCGGAAACAATTCACTTCCTAAATCACAATTTAAAGAGACCCTGTTTGTACTGAGTGAGTGATAGAGTTTTCCATCTGGCCATGAGGAGGTTACAACAATGGTCAGCTGGCTGTTGGACTTTTCCCACTGGCCGCCAATTTGCGATTTAGTGCCAACAGTTTCTATTTTGTTTTTAGAAAATTTTGACCTTTGTTTTGGCTACTCTGAAACAGAATATCAGAGCTCTTGAGTCAGGAGTTTGCGTTCTTCATGTCTGCCAAGAAGTGCATGTCTTTCACAGGGACACACAGCTGAAGCTGAAACTACAAGTGTTACAAGGTATCACCACAGCAACCTGGCAGGAGACACACTCCCTTGTTTAGTGAGATTTTTAAATTTCGGAAGTCTATACACAGTCCAGCCATACACTAGGTTTTTAAGTCCTATTGTCATTAAGCTTTCATTTAAAATAAATACGATGATACTTCATGAAATTCAGTCCAGAGGTCATCAAATGCACCACTTAAATTCAATATAACCTTTTTTCATTGGGACGGCCCTTCCCCGCTGATGAAAACGTTTTTTTGTGGTTTTGTTCATTTAACTGCAGGGAAGACCCATATATTCATGGGATAACGTAGCAAAAGTCAGGATGCATGATAATCAGTTGTACATACTGTAGTTACAGTGTGAATGTTTTGTTTTGCATCATGGGTTGTGTTTAAAGATACACCGCAAAAACAGTTCTGCAACTAATTTGGAAACCAAAAGAGGCATGGTTTAACAATGTATAAGTAAACGCAAATGGAGGGTATAAGAATAGTTAGTTATAATGTTAAGGAGAAAAACTCTAAATGAGCTTAAACAACTTTAATGTACTGTAGCCTTTCTACAAGAAAGCTACTTATCAGATTGTGAGCGCATGAAGTTTAAAAGGTCGAGGCAAGCCGAGTGTATTTCTCATCCCATCCTTCAGGTAAGAGGTGTGGAGTGGCGATATCATTGCATAGTTCCCTACAGTTTTGCAATCATTTAAAATGAACTGGTATGGAGGGGAGATTTATCTTATTGAACTGATCAATCTCCCCAAAAGGCTCTATGTTGAATATCTATGCTGCCAACTAAAATATTCCTACATTTATTAAGATGTAGGAAGTAATCATTGAAAAGGCCAAGGGAATAATTTTAATTGGAGATGACCGATTTGGTCAAATAGGTTAGATAAAAATCCAACTTAACGTGCCAAACCTTTGAGTGAAGGCCAGGCTCTCAAGAAAATTAAAAAGTGGAGCAGTTCGAAAAATTTTAGTTTTATTAATAAAGTGGAAAGAAAGAAGGTGGCGTTGCCACCCTTTATTATAACTTTCTCCAGTGCAAATAGATTTGTTTTGGAAAGATTGCAACTTTTGAATATCTTGCTGTTGTACTGAAATCTTCTCGCACTTTACTTTTAACCGTTTACAGGTCACCAAAATAATCTGCCAACTTTATTGATGAACGTACGCAGTTGCTGTCTAACATTAGTATTGAATTTGACTGAGTGGCTATCGTTGGTGATTTTAAAATTCATGTGGATAACACAAATGCTAGTAGTCCCAAAGAACTGCACAACACTCTGGATAACTTTGGACTGACCCAGCATGTGTCAGGGCCCACCCACTGCAAGGGTCACACACTGTACACTGGACACACTTTAGGTCTAAATATTATTTATATAAGGTGTTGATTACTGATGTTACACTCTCTTCCCAATACTCTATTTTCTTTGACATTACTGTCACTGCTGAGATTCATAATAGGGCAGATGTAATCTCATAACAATACATCAGTGAGAGTATATCATTCATGCAGGCTACCTGCTCTCTGCCAGTAATCTTGTGGATCATTTTGATTCTAAAGTGACAAATATCCTGGATGCAATTGCTACTGCAAAACTTAAAGTGATGTCTGGAAAGAGACCATGGAGAAATGCCACATTAGTAAGGTTCCAAAAAAGCTGAGTGCTGGCAAGCTGAACCCATGTGGCAAAAATCCAAACTCAAGGTTCATCATATTCACAGAGAAATATTGGAATTGAAGTGAGCTAGACAATCATCTTTTTCTGACCTCATTGACAATGCACATCTTATTCTCCACTGATGAAAGGCTGACTAACCCCCAAGTTAAAGTATCCCCTGTACTGCTCTCCACTCAGTCATGCAACAACATTGCTTCATTTTTCACAGAAAAGATTCAGAGGATCAGACAAGAAGTCAGCACCTCCACTACAAGTAACATTTCTGGGTCTCTATTGTACTTACACAAAACAAATCTAGTGAGCATGTCACAGTTTAATCCAGTTGATAAATCCAGTTGATTAACACTAGAAGAAGTGGTGCTACATCTAAAGTCCTCTACCTGTTGCTTTGATAGTTTAACAACAAACTTTTTGAAGAATGTTTTTGATTTGTATTTCTTCAGATTTATTGCATTTAGTAAACAGTTCCATTTTATCTGGTGACTTCCCTAGGGCCTTGAAAACTGCAGTTATTAAGCCTCTCCTAAAGAAGAATAAGCTTGATGCCTTAATACTCAGTAACTACAGGCCGATATCAAATCTGCCGTTTTTAATTAAAGTCATTGAAAAGGTTGTCTTCCTACAACTTTATAATTTCCTAACCTCCAACAATGGTTTTGATGTCTTTCAATCTGGATTACGACCCAACCACAGCCCTGAGACCACCTTAATTAGGGTTTTAAACAATATTCATTTTAATACGGATTGCGTCAGAATCTCTTTTTTGCTGGATTTAAATGACAACACATTGAGTCACCACCATTTTTTTCAATCTTCTCCTGATCACACTCTTTCATGTCAGTGCAGATCACCACACAGAAAGTCATGTCTATGTTGGACATCTTTACTCCCAAACTGCTGTCCCTGTTTCAAGCAAATATGGGTGCTGCAGGAGAGCGACATCAGGCACAAATGAGTATCCTACTCTATCCCATTACTATTTAGTTTATCTTAACTAATCATAATTCTACCAATCTCACTCACATTTCTCTCCATTCACCTGTTTGTTGAGGTCTTGAACATTGCAAGATAGGGCATTTCTTTTTTGATAACATCTCTGGAAATAATGTACTTTGTGACTTTTGATGTAAAAATAAAAAGATGGTGTAGAGATGTATTAGTTACCACATTTTGGTTGAGTTCAAATCGGGATCTGTTGGAAGAAAAATCTTTTGACCTTTGCAGGTATCAACTCTACTGCTCTATAATTCTAGTCATTATAGATAATGTTTGTTATGATTTGGCGCTATAAAATAAAATAGAATTTAATTATAAATATTTGTTTATTCAAATCAGACAAATTTATTTTATCCCCTCAAACTTTCCCTCCTGTTCCTGATCCATAATCACTTGCAAACTTGTCATTCCTCCTCTGCTCCTCAAATTCTTTTTCTTCCTTTGTTTTCTACCCTTCAATCTTTCTAACTTTCTCAACGCCCAACCACAACTTCCATTTATATGCAACAATCTGCATTTTCTCCTTCACCATATACAAAATATTCAATTTTTTGTTTTATTCTTGTATCCCTTAACAAATACCAGCATTCTATACCATCAAATTTTTTATTTCTCTAATGTAAATTGAAACAGTTTTGACATTTAAGTTGGTGGTAAAGGTAAACTCTGCATTAATGTGAGAGCAAAACATTTTATTCGATGTTGAATGATCTACAGAGTGGAACCCTATTCAGACAACATGAGAGGTTGTCATCCGTTGTTGAAGAGACAAGTGCCTTGATCAAGGATTTTGAGGTTAGTACAATAAATAGTTTTGAGGATTTTTATCGGTGTTATCGGTGTTGAATTGTACTACTGTAATCATAGATAACTGTGAAACAAGAACACTACCCTGTAAAGGAAAAGCATAGTGAGTGAGCAGTCACTAGGGCTGTTGCAAAACCACACCGTACAATAACTACTTTTTGTCAGACGGCATATTAGGCCAGAATTATTGCGATAAACAATATTATTGTCATGTTTTCACAACTGAAACGTGAGCTTTTATTAAACGCCTATTGGCCATTGTATCTTCTCCTACACAATTTGTGTGGCTGCCAGTTTCCTCCAGGACTTTTTTTCAGCAGCGGGGACAGTCAATCAAAGCAGCGATAGAAGCAAAATGTGAACTAAAGTGCACAACATCTAACTGCATGTTAAAGAGCTTTACTGGAGGAGCCTGCAAAGAGCTTGTGCTGATGAGCAGACTGACACAGGACATCAAACACTGTGCACTGCTCCAAATCACTGTCATGCAGTTTGTCCAGATTCGAGGTGCGACCCGACTTGCAGCTAATAAACAACCTGCATTTACTACACGTTACCTTGTAGTCACTTTCTCTCAAGTACAGTCAGACTTTTGACTGTTTACCGCAGTGCATTTCACTCTGTGAGTAGCATACACGCTAACTCCTATCAATAGTAGGGCTGCAGCTAACGATTCTTTTCATAATCCATTAATCTATCGCTTATTTTCTTCATTAATTGATTAGTTGTTTGTTTTTTGACATAAAATGTCAAAATGGTGAAAAATGTTTCCCAAGACCTCAAGTGTTTTTTTGTCCAACCAACAAAGATATTTAGTTTACTGTCACAGAGGAGCAAAGAAACCAGAAAATATTCAAATTGAATAGGCTGAAATCAGAGAATTTTTACTTTTTTTTCCTCCATAAAAACTACTTGAACTGATTAGTCGTTTATCATAATAGTTGGCAGTTAATTTAGTAATCGATTACTAATCCATTAACTGTTGCAGCTCTAATCAAAACACAGGCGCCGGTACATTGATGCGTGACGTAGACAGGCAGGTCCTGGCAGATGAATAAAAACCTCCTGGCAAGTAGTCACGTCCTTGCTGATAATCGATAAGCAGAACCAAAATTCTACTTTTTCTCACGGGTGCCCGGTAACACTACTCTGTCCTCACTGTCTCTCTCCCTGCCTCTCCTCGGGGGGGTGTCGCCCAAAGATTCTACAGCGCTCCTTCGTTGTGTCAAAATAAAAGCCCTCGCAGAGTCGTGTAATTGCAACCTCATCACATTTAATAAAATTCTGCAGCAGTGGTGGCAATAATTTAGCAAAATGAACATAGAGGAAAGCAAGGCTGCGGAGAGAAATGTTATCTAAAGTTTTGCCAGTTTGTGAGAGAGGATTTATGCAGCGTGACTGGCTTTGTCAACAAACATGCAGGTAAACACAATGGTGATAATCGAGGTCAATAGAAACCATCAAGTTCATGTATCATACGATAAGTCGATGACACAGAAACAACAGTTAGCGGACCGTGTGGAAATATTCGCTGACTTTTACCTTGTTATTGGTTTCACCCATTTTAGGGTTTTGTGATACTGTATGCTTGTACAGTATACTGGTGGAATAAATGTTTGTTTAAATAATGTGTTGTTGATGTGATGTTTACATTTCATTTCACTAGATACAAGTACTACTGAAGTAAAGAGTATTTGTGGTTAAATATGTAAATGTACCATTCAATTTTGTTAAATAAAAGTCTATTATTTATTGAATTCATTAAAAAGATTAAGTAAATGTACAACATTTGATTTGTTACATAATAACCTCATTTGTAGTTAAATCTACCAACCACTTCAGTTATATCTACTATTGTTTTGTGTGGTTTTGACGTACAGCTCGGACACACCCCACAATTTTTAAAGTCGTAAGATCGCTGTACCGTTCATGCTAGACGACTTGCTATCTTGAAATCGTGAGGCTTTCAGTTGTTGTGCTGTTCACACTAACTGACTCATTGACATCAGGAGGTCACTCACTGCACGATCCTTCACCAGGAGAACGAGTGTCTCTGGTGTCCAAAGAATGTTTTGTCACAAAATCGCACAAGCAAGAAGTGACACGGGAAATGGCGCTGTATACACGTGGAACAGCACCACAACAACACCTCGTTGGCAGGAGCACCACATTTAGTAGGGATGTCACAGTCATAATTCGAAAGTTAATGTGTTTCGTGCATTAGTGTTCCTGCCAGAGTTCAAACTTCTGTTCTGTTGTGCTACAGTTTGTCCCCCTGGGTTTTGCAGTCGACGCACCCACTGCCAGTCACAGCTCACACTACAGGGTTTGGGCTCAGCAACAATTCCAGATATTTAGCCTGCTAGATATCTGGCAGACGTCGGTGAGGCCTTGGGGAGTCACTTTGATCGTGTCGTTGGCAGCTCACACACGGTGATCGAGTTCCCATTTGCGAGTCCTGATTTTCATGCCAATTTTTCTCTGATTGGTGGCGAGCTCAAAAATTTGTCGGCGAGCGGAAAATCTGTCTTAAAATCATTTAGTGTGAACTCGGCATAACTCATAGCCATGTTGCTGCTGCTGCTTCTTCTTCATCGAATGTTGTGTAATTGTGCTACAGACCCTCCCCTGGGTTTCCGCTCAGCCCGTGTCGTCTTGGGCTGTCTTTGGCTGTAGTGCATCAACGCCACTGATGCAGTAGTCTACATACTCACTGCCAGTCACAGCACAGTTCACACTACAGGATTTGAGGCGAGGACTCTCGGGCTGCCCATCCACAGCGACACCCTCCATTTCTGATACAATGACAGAACGTTTGATGACAGTAACGGAGGTAGGATCTCAATGCTAATTTAGTGTGAAAGTATTTCAACTCGAGCGACTGAAGCGAAATAGCGCGAAGAAGCGGAATTGGCATCTTTGCATTGACCATGTAAATCTACTGGGTGGGATCACTTGCACCAGTGGGGTTGCCCCATGAGGCAGTTTATTTACCTTGTAATAAGTCATCAGTCCGTATGTGGAACTGGTTTCAGTTTGCATCTGTGGTGGACAACGGTACCCACTTGACTTCTGCAAAAGCGGAATACAATGGATACAAATAAAGAAATCCTTCGCAGGAAAAAAGCCCTGTGCCGTCCTGTCGCCTTCGACGCATTTCACTGACTTTGAAAATGCAGCGCCGTTTAACACAGTTAGAGATCGGCTTCAACTTCAAAGTTAGTGGAGAAAGACTGACTGGTTTTCAGAGCCCGGAGGAACGTCGCCCCCGGAGACGATCTGCGAAATGACTCTCACGAGAACGCGCACGTAGACAAACACACGAGACCGAGAGCTAACAGCGGGCTAACTGCGGGACGCAGCTGGGCGGCTGGCGTGCTAACTGGGAGTTTCCACCACCCGAGGGCACGTTGACAAGAGGAGTGCTACGAGTCTGTCGGTACCGGTCCACAGGAGATGACTGGAGGGACACATTACACATTTGACCCCGACAACACACGGGTTGACTGACACCCTGCAAACACAGCCAGCAGCTGGCGTGTAGCAGTAGCTAGCTCGCTGAGCTAGCCATGTCTGCGATCAGTCGAGTTCGAAGTCTGGGCTCGACATCACCGGGTTTGGTTCTGTCACTAGCTCGAGCTCGACCCAGTCCGTTGTCCCGGAGTTCGGCTCTGAATCGAACACTTCACCGCATCCCCCCAGGAGCTAGGACGAACCGTTATTGTTAGTGTTAGTGTGAGGCGGCTAGCGTGTCGGCTAACGACGTGGTGGGGAAACTCACCTTACAGAACTCCTGGCAGTACTCGGACGATGAGTGGACCGGGGCGTCGCCGCGTCCACCCACCGCGTCTTGCAGTACCTGCAGCCGCTGTCCGAGTTCCCAAACCGTTCCGCCGACAGCGCTCCCGGGACTGCGGTCCTGCTCGGCCTCCTCGTCCGCCATCTTCACAGCCCGCTGCAGGGCGTACCACTACCGCGTCGCGACGTCACCGCGTGACGCGCCCGCTGTCAGTTGGTCCAGTGTGGTCCACTCACAGCGAGCCACTGGCCACAGACACAACCCCACACCGGAAGTTCTTCTGGACTGATGATGAACATTAATGTGGGACTGAGATGTTGTTATTGGGAAAACTGTGTGGACAGAATCATGTCTTTATTTTCAATCGGATCATTTTATATGCTAAGTTATATTTTCAAATGGCCTAAAAGTTGATTATGTTTGCAAATTTAATAAAAATATTAGTTTAGAATATTGCATGTTTTTGTATGATCTGCTATGGGTTGCTGTGCATGTTCGAGTAGTTGTAGGTATGACATCGATTGATAAATGGGATGTATTTGTCATCATGGGATATCCCGATTTCATACCTTTCCTGAGCAGGGCAGGAGAGCAGAGGATATGAGCGATGTGAAAGAGAATTAAATAATGTGTAAGACTGAGTAACTAGAAGTGCTACTGAAGAGGTGAAGAAGAGGACAGTATTAGACATAACGGACACACAGTTTGTCATTGTTAAAATTGTCACAGTTCTAAATGGAGCCCTTTATTAAAGCAGCAGCTATGTGACCTGGGTTGTTCAATTGTCTAAACTCAACCTACACCCGTAGCATAGGACTGCTTCATTGATGTCTAGGATCTTTTTTTAAGGCTTCATTCAAGCTGCTGAAAATGAATATAATTATGAATTTGAATGAGAACTAAGATTTCACAAATTTCTTGGCTCTTAACCGTAGGAAGGAGACCTCTGGTATGTAGGTAGTGCGCTTAATTTAGCCTTGACTCGTTGGTGGTAATAACAAGCAGAATCCATATCATCTATGAAGTATAGAAGGGGGAACTTTATTCCCACACTTTATTCGAACATACGCAGCCTTAATATTTGGTCATTCACTGCTCACAATGGCCATGAATAGTTTGATAACATGGATGGATGTGTGGAGCCCATTCTCACTGTGGCTGCATGTGATTTGAATACCTATTTAAGAGAAGTACAGAGCTGGAGAGTTTCTCTCCTGGGATTGAATAAACCATGAAAATGTATATTTGTTGCACTATAGAGTATATTACATCTTACACCAAACTAAAGACATTCAAAACATTAATCAATATCTTCGCAATGTACCAACCAAAATTTTTGTCATGCTTACTATTTCAAGAACTAACTTAGCAATGAAAAGCGTATATAAAATGTTGTTAATCCAACATCTAAACCAGTTAGCTGTCAGATCAGGTGAGAACCTGCGTTTCCCATCATGCCGTCTGGTCCCTGGCTCCAAAAACTGTTGTTGCTTTGATGTTTTTTTTTTACTTCTGTCTGCATGATATCAAAGCATGTCAGGATCAGTTTGTACAGAAATCTAATTGATGTGCTCAGTACGGTGATCACAGACCTGATTCCTCTCACACACTTTGCTTCAGTCCAAAAATTAAATCTCGAGATTTTAAATTAAATCTTCTTTTATAAATGCAAGGTGAAAGAATACAAGCTGTAGAGATATGCTGTCTTGTTAGAATGAGTGTAAAGACAGTGACAGTAAAGTCTTACATATATACAACACTGTTTCATTTACAACTTTTAGCCCACTAGCCAAAGTTGCAAATTCATTTTGCCTGGCAGATTGTGTGCATTGTAATGCTATCACCCAGTTTTTACCACCACTATAACTGTCACCATCTTACCTCATACATCACCAGTCACACCAACAACATTGATAAGTGCAGCTTAAAAATTAGAAAACATAACAAAATAGGTAAAAATATTTTTTTAGTGCGGAGATGAATATGTATGAATGGAAACTATGTAATGAATAGTTTGTAGTTATAAAGAATTATTTTATTGAGGAAAGCTGTTGAAATTTTACCTTTTGACCTATGAAGCAAAACATTACACAGATTTATTTCATTTTTTGGAATGCACAACACTTTGCCACACCTCCTTGCACTTCTGTTTATTCATTTTGCCACTCTTGCCTCATCCATCCACAGACTTTGGCTCTGAGCCATTGCACCTGACCAAGCCACAACCTTGTAGGCTGAGAAATCAAGCCAATGCGGAGGTGCAAAACACTGCAGTTCACTCGATGGCTGCTTGAGGCTGGCTCCAAAAGCAAATCAATCCCCATAGACCTGCATGTTAAAATGCCCAACTTTACAGCAGAATTAAATTTGTTTAAAACCTAGTGTTGTTATGGCCAGCTTGTTCCATAGCATAACAAAGAAGGGAGGTCCACACAGCAACCATTTAAATTAACAACAAATTTATTGGAAAAGTAACTTTACATGACACCCAACCAACACGAACAAAGGCCTGAACGCAATCAAATCAAACAAAACCAAGACCATTTCCTGAAAGTCACCAGCCTTACAGGAAGGAACTATCCAGTTTTTTTCCCCATATCTTTATCGTGTGTCAATCAAAACAGGCTTTCATTGACAGACGAGGCTTGTTTGGAATTTACTTCTTTTTTTTTTAATGAAACAGTACATACTTGAAATAAAGATTTTTTTTTAAAGGTTTTTTTTTTGGCCAGCATAATAGCTCCAAATTTAATGACGTGAAATTCCAATTTGGGTGAGTGAGTGTCCTTTTTGGTTATCCAATTTTGAAAGAGTTTCCAAAATGTTTTAGAATAAATACAATTAAAAAAAAAAGCTCCACAGTTTCAATGTCTGACTCACAAAACACACTATTTTTATCAATGTTAAATCTTCTTTTCAGAAAGTCTTGACAAGGATAAAGATCATTTATAATCTTAAAGTGAGTCTCTTTATTTTTTGGTGAGATAGGAAGAGTGAGGTATTTAGAATCTAATTTCTATTCTAGTCTCTTCAGGATAAAATCTTTTAACAGATATTTTCTTTTTAATGATAAAGGGAAAGATATTACAGGTAAGGGTACCTCTCAGAAATGTGTCCATTTTTTGTCCTTAAACTCAAATTCACCAATATAAAGTGAAGGTAACTGCGGGACTAACATATTATAAGGCAGCATGCCCTTTACCATATTTATCCTTGTGGGATTGCCTTTATAACCACAGAGAATTGTTTTTCCGAACATTTCACATTGAATATATCAGTAAAGACGCCATACTTACCTTCTGAATCCAACAAAAGTCAAATTGACCAAATACCTCACTCAACACAGTCACAATAAAATAAAGATTTTATTTGAAACTAAATATAACGATTATTCCAGATTGGAGAATTGTGTGGAGTACAATTATGACTGTAAACCAGTTTCCAATATAAGAGGAGGTGCTGATGAAATTTAGACACTTTAATGGGTAGTTTAGAAATTAAAAAAATCACACAAAATCACTACAATTTATACCACCACACTTCTCAAATATTTTAGATGGGAGATTAAACCATTTTAGTTTTATCATTCGGTTCATTGCTTCATAATCAATTGCATTTAAACCTCCCTCTGTTATCGATTTTACCACATCTCCTTTTCTAAGGTAATGGTGTTTATTTTTCGAAATAAAATTGAAATTATTTTTATTCATTCATTCAATAGTCAGGAATAGCTAATGAAAAAGCTGGATACATAACCCTAGACATAGAGTTTCAATTTTAGTAACCAACATACGACCAAATATTGAAAGATTCCTTTGTAACCAGGAATTAAGTTAGACTCTGCTTTCTTTATATCCAGCACAATATTCAGATCTTCTCTAGCTTTATCATCTTTACAAATCACTAAGTATTTCACTTGATTTTTAACTGGAATCTCATATAAATCTATTAGGGGGTGATCATGTATGGAAATAAATTCACATTTTTTTTAAAATTTAGGTGTAATCCAGAAGCTTTTGAAAAGTCATCTATTTTCTTGATTGCCACAGGGATCTGAACTGCCCTCTTGAGGAAAATTGTAGTATCGTCTGCTAACTGAGTTATGCTGATATGATTACCCAGTACATTTAGAGACTCAATATCCTCGCTATTTCTAACCTTAAATCTTTTAGATTATTCATGGGGAAGCGGAACTGAGCTATTAATATCAATACACATTATACTGATTATCTTAATACATTTTGGGGGTTTCAACCCCCAAAACCAAAACATTCAAGGGATTTTAAAATAAATAAATGTTCAACTGAATCAAAGGCTTTATAAAAACCTAAAATGGAATAAAACCATCTTCTTCAATCAAATAATTATAATCTAGTAAATCAAGAACCAGCTTAATATCATTATGTGTGGATCTTTCTTTGATAAAACCGGTTTGAGTTTCACTTATTATCTGTCCTATATCATCATTTAGCTGATGGCAATAATATGTGTGAACAGTTTATAATCAACATTGAATAAAGATTTGGTCCCAGGTTAACAATGTGTCTTTTGTCCTTACCAGGTTTAGGCAACAAAGATTTAATACCCTGTTTCATAGTCGATGTTAAATTATTATTGTCAATACCTGCTTTCCGGGCTTTGAATAATAATTCTTTAATACCTTCCCAAAAATAATAATTGTCTTCTCCTTCCAATCCAAAGAATAGGATTTATTCTTCCCCCTGCTCTGAACCAATTTCATTTCATTTTCCTTTTGTTGATGGCATCTAATTTTACTAAATTTAATGGATAAGCTTCTAACTTTAAATTTGAAAAATTCCCATTTCCTACAATATGTGTCAATTTCTGTCATTTTTAACTTCCACTAATAAAGACTTGACTTCCTCTATGTATTTTCTATGTTTAATAAATCAGCTGATCTTGCTTTGCGTTTTACATTGTCCTTCAGACCTCTTGCATTAAACGATAAGAAAGAAATTTCTGACTTTAGAGAAAACATGAGTAAAATGGAAAAAAACAAAAGCAATAGAGAATTATCAATTTAACTTCACAACCAGTTGTTATAAACAACAAGATAAGCCCCAACAACGAGGTGTAGAGAAAAAATAGAGGTTCCTCTGAATCAACAAAATATAGCCCCCCTCAAACATTAATTTACCCTAATTGAACCCAAAGGGTCCACGGAAATATCCCTAACCCTAACCCCTTTTTCCCGGATCTCCTCGCTTCATCGATCTTGGGCCAGAGAACTTCTCTAGCCTTTTTTTCAGCCATGGTTAAATCTTCAGTGAAGTGAACCCCCACTTGCTTGCAGATTTCCGACTCCTTTGTCAATCCCCAGATCTCCTTTCTGTGCTCATGCCCGACGAATTGGATGATCAGCTGGCGGGTTCTTCTCTCCTCCTTTCTTCCCACCCGATGCACTGTATCCACTATCTCGTCCATCTTCTGTGCCTGCTACGGTGCTATCTTCCTGAGTAGCTTGATCACCTCTTCCCTTATGTTTTCATGAGCCATTTCTTTCATGCCATCTCATGCCAGCGTCTCGGCATGAGATGGAGACCAGACCTGCCCGTTCTTTGCTGTACACTCACTGTTAGGATGGACAGGATCCTCATTGTCCTCTCCACTCTCAGAGGAAGGGTCATAGGCACTCACACAGTGGAGAACTCCAGTGAGCATTCCGTGTCAGACTCCCCCTCGAAGCTTGTGTCTTCTTCAGATGAGTCCTGCAGCTCACTGGCAGATAAAGGCTTCATGACCATTTCTGAATCCTCTTCTGCACTGAAATGCCTCTTCATTTTTGCTCCCTCTCTTTGCTCCAGGTCTTTCTCCTTCTCTGCTCACTAATGATGACCCCCTTAGGCAAGCTGCATGTTTATCTTTGGCTGTGAAAGCAGCCAGGTGCATATACACACTAACAGTTGTTTTTGTTTTTGAGTACAGCAAAGGCAGGAGGCCATGTTTTTACTCAAGCACATTTTCAAAGACACATGAAACACATCCCTCAAAATATTCCCTTTTTACACACACACACACACACACACACACACACACACACACACACACACACACACACACACACACACACACACACACACACACACACACACACACACACACACACACACACACACACACACACACACACACACACACACACACACACACACACCAAAAAAACCAGGGCCCCCTGGTAGTCACATGGCTCCATAATATAACTGGCAAAAATAATAAAATAAGAATTTCATGCATCGGCCTAAAATAGGAAAACGGTTGAATGCTGACATTACATAATGCTCAGTTTTAGTCAGTCTGTAATGGCAGTGAGATTTAAAAAATGTGGTTTTAATGGAAGTCAATGAGGCAGTTTTGGCCATGAAGGTGTCCAGAGGGAGTATCTGGCACTACATAAAAAATACTAATACAATCAAATCAATTTTGTTGCTAATGTTTGACATATCCAAGACTCTTATCACCACCAATGTCCCATCCCCCTACTATTTATTATATGGAAAATACATTTTTGGGCTATTTTTTGTAACAAATAATAAATAATTAAACTGGCATTTAGATTAGATAGGTCTGATAAATCAGGAGGGGGCTGTGCAACCTGTGAGAATACTGTGAGAAATACCTGTAGCCATATAGATTTGTCAATTGCTTCCTCAAGCTGGTAGGGACTTGAGAAGAGAAGTGGAAGAGAAAGTCCCAAGATATAACTTTTTGGGCCAAATGGGATGAATTTCAGGAGAAGGCACAAAGCTAAGTAGGAGAGGTTGATAGTGAGGGTTCTGTGGATAATTGGAATGCTGCCATTATTTCATGATACATAAGGCCACTAGCTGTACCATTCCTGTGAAGCAGAAACTAGGCCTTGTATGCTGGTTCATGTGTGGAATAAAGAATGTGATGAAGCTGTAAGATTAAAGCCTAAAAAACAACAATACCTGTGGAGAACTGGGCATGGGCTTTGCTGGGAGGTTCAGGACGACCTGGAGGTCGGGTGGCCGTGCAGGCGGGCATAGGAGCTCTGGGGGACGACTCAGAGGCTGTGCAGGCAGGTGTAGCTGGCAAAGCAGTTCTGGGGGAAGGCCCAGAGGCTGGGCAGGCAGGCGTAGCAGTTCTGGGGGACGGCTCAGATGCCCGGCAGACGGGCAAACCAGTCCTGGGGGACAGCTTGGAGGCCGTGCAGACAGGTATAATTAATCTCACGGCCCTGCGACTGGCGACGAGGAGCAGAGTTTGGCCAGCCACCAACGAGGGATGTGTCAATCGTCCCACCGACTGGAGACGAGGAGGGGGGATCGACCAGACCACCGACGAGGGATGTGTCGATCGGCCCACCGACTGGAGATGAGGAGCAGAGGTTGGCAAGACCACCGACGAGGTACATGTCGATCGGCCCACCAACTGGTGACGAGGAGCAGAGGCTGATAAGACCACTGACGAGGGACGTGTCGATCGGCCCACTGACTGAACACGAGGAGTAGGTGTCAGCCAGACCACCGATGAGGGACGTGTCGATTGGCCCACCGACTGGCGACGAGGAGCAGAGTTCAGCCAGACCACCGACGAGTGACGTGTCGGTCGTCCCACTGACTGAAGAGGAGGAGTAGGGATTGGCCAGAACACCGGCGAGGAACGTGTTGATTGGCCCACCGACTGGCGACGAGGAGCAGGGATTGGCCGGACCACTGACGAAGAACGTGTCGATCGGCCCACCAACTGCTGACGAGGAGCAGAGTTCAGCCCGACCACCGACGAGGAACGCGTCGATCGTCCCACCGACTGAAGACGAGGAGCAGGGATCGGCCAGACCACCGACGAGGGACGTGTCGATCGGACCACCGACTGATAACGAGGAGGCGTCAGCTGGGACCCCTGACGCAGGAACAGGTGATGGCAGGAGGATAGCAGGCCCGATGCTAGCTGAAGTGGAGACTGGCTGGAGACTAATAGGCCCGATGCTAGCAGACTGGGAAGCTGGCTGGATGCTAGCAGGCCCGGAGCTAATCGACTGGGAGGCTGGCTGGATGCTAGCAGGCTTGATGCTAGCAGTCCCGATGCTAGCCGACTGGGAGCCTGGCTGGATGCTATCAGGCTTGATGCTTGTCAACTGGGAGGCTGGCTGGATAGCACACTGGGAGACTGGCGGGGAGTCTGGGGTGTTCAAAAAGTCCTTGAGCCAGTCGGTCAATGAAATTCTCAACCAGGGCCTCAGGGAAACTTCCCCTCCCTTTTAAATTGTGCATGGATACAAATAAGAGTGTAAATCAAATCACGGAGATCTAAATTAAAAAAAAAACACCAAGAGAAAAACAAAAAACAAAGAGAAATAACAATGGGTAGAAATAACAAAATCAATCACTAGATAACAAAATACAAAACAAACCAGAAAACCAAGGCACAGGAGACAGAAGGCATCAGGAACAGACTGGGGGTATATCAAAGGAACCACATCACAGGTACAGTAACAGGGAAAATACCAGACGAACCAACAAAGACAAAGGGAAGCACAGAGACTAAATAGACACAAGGAGGGCAGGGCAATTAGAACACAGGTGAGACACATTAGGAACAGGTGCAGACAATCACAGGGGCAGGAGACACAGGAAAAGCAAAGTGAACAGAAACAAGATAGAGGAAAAGGAAGTGCAGACACCAGGAATGGGACTTCAGAATAAAACAGGAAACTCAAGAAATCACAGACAGGGGATAACAAACGAAACTAAACAGAGGAACACTAGGAATCTTAAATGAATAAATCAAAGTTCAGAAATAATTAAAACATGAATAACAGACCCTAAAGAAATACAAAGACTTCTCAAGCGTTGACAGAGTTCAAGGGGCACAATCGTGACAAAAGGATGCAAAGAGAAATAGTTTGAGAAAGTTTTGTGGTACTCTAGGCCCTGAGACTCCAGTAAGGCATTTGTGGTCAGTGGTACGTAGAATATCAGGGGTATATAAAAGAAGATTTTACCAGTGTTATAAAAGAACCAGAATGAAGTAGCAGTTTCAATAAGGAAAATGCAGACATGTTTATAGACAGTTTTCTAGTGGTGCACAGGTTAGGGAGCCTGGGGGTAGAGAGTTGTAGGAACAGGACTCAGTTGCTGGCGGTTAATCAGTGGAAGCTGGACTGGAGCATAGAAAATGATAATCCTATTAATTATTTTTTTTACTGTAGGGGGGAATGAGCAGGAGGATCACATTGCAAAACAGAGCTTAAGCAAGTACATGTTCATGTTAAGTAAATGTTCATGTATCCTTGGGGAGAGTTGAGCTGAGAGAAAGAACAAAAGAGGGTTTAATAAAAGAATGGCAGAGAGGGTGGGAAAAGGAAGACAGGGGTAGACACTACTTCTCTCTACAACCTCAAGTGAGGAAAATATGCTTCTGCACTTCTCTGTCCCGTTGGGATTAAGTTAAGCTGTGTAGATTGAGGCTGGGGCATTGTGGGCCAAAGCACTTTAGGAATTAGGATGCATTTTAGGAAAACATGTTTCTGGCTTGTGTGAATGTGGGAGTCCTGAGACAGTAAAGCATGTTATTCTGGAATGTAGGAAGTATAGGGTAGAAAGACATGGATTGTATGTTAGATTGTCAAGTTTTGGAGTTGAGGCTTTTTTCTATTTTATCTTTGTTTCAACACAGTGAGAACCATCAACTGATCTCCAAGGCAATTCTTCAGTTCCTGCACAACACAGGTCTGTATGTAAAAATGTAGGTTAAGCTTTGACCTGTAGAGGGCAGTAATACACTTAGCAGCGTCTAGCTGCTCGAAACGACCTCTGCTTGGTGCCTCCTGTTACTGGGAACATCAGCTGCCTCTGCTGCACCTTTGCTCAGTAGTTATCATCAAGATTTTACATTGAATATGCAGAGACTGCATCAATATAGTGTTGTAATAAACAGTGTTTGAATTGCAATCCATCCGTTCCACCTGTCTGAATTAAATCTTCCTCATTGAAATGAATCACCTCCCTCCTCTCCTCCTCAAGAATTAACTCTGACAATCTTTAGCCGAACCATCTCTGGACACCCTGCAGTTTTCCTTCCAGCCCTGGACTGGAGTGGAAGATGCCATCATCTTTCTGCTGCACAACCCTTATACTCACCTGGAAGAGGAAGGTGATGCTGTGAGAGTCATGTTCATCATGCCATTGAATGGGCGTTATCAACACACATCTTTCCCATACATATGGGCTACTAAACCCACAAGTAGGTTTAGGCCGCTGATGTGATGCCTGAAAACAGACCTTCTGGGCCTGCATTTTTACAATTACTAATTTGAACAACAGCTCTCTAGAAAGGTTTTCTTTGATTTAACTTGATTATTGATTTAAAATCCACATTTTCACCTGATAAGTGCCAGTCTTGGTCTCAGCTGGTAGATGTTGCATGTTGCTATTGTATTTGCCAACCAAATAGAATGGAATCAGCAGGGATAATCTATTTTCTGATAGCCATAGACTTACATTTTGTTGTAACTTAATCACCAAGAGTGTTCTCAGCCACTGTTATATCTAGATGATTGATTCTTGCACTTTTTGGGTAATATCTTCATGGTTGAATGCACTTATTGTAAGTCACTTTGGACAAACGCTAAATTAATGTAACTTAATGTAGATGTGAAAACAGAATAGTCAGCTTAAAAAAACAAACATTTTCAATGTGACTGCATTGGACAGTTTATTTCACTTTAATTGAAATACAATCAAGGCAGAAAACTTGGTTAATACAGATACAAAGGAGTTCATCTGATGATTATGTTGTTTTGTTGTTTGTTTCTTTTCAGTATAGCAACCAATAACACCCCCAAATCCCAAACCCTGAAGTTCAACAGTGAGCTAAGGCAACATTTGGGGTTGCTAATTGATGCTACAGCAGAATTTGTATGTATATATTAAACTTCAAACAAATACATTTCAGTATAGATTAAGTATGCTTCTAAAAATGGATACAAACATCTTGCAAAAGTTTTCAGAAATGTATCAGATGAAAACATTCAGGCTCTTAACTGCTTCAATTAATACCATATCATAAAAGTATCTAAAACTTTGGGACAAACATCTTGGGGATGAGGGAAGCAAGGGGATTGTGTCTGAATTTGAGAAAAATTCTAATCCACTCTCTACCCACATTATATTTCTCTTCAGAAAACCTGACTAACCACAGCTGGGCTGGGCAGCTGGACTTAAATCCAACTGGGTGTCGTCACCTGTCATCAGCCTATAGGAGAGCAAGAAGGGAGGAGTTTTAGTGGATGATTGGATTATATAGGGTAGCAGACAAAGGAGCTCATCTAATTTTAGGGGAGAGTGGGGTAGGAAGTGTAATCCAATCTGGATTAGGCCCAGTGGCTTCTCAAGTGGCAGGAGGTGAGCTGGCCACTGTGGGTGTACTTTTGGATTAGATAAAAAAAAAATGGAAAAAAGCTCTTTATGTGATCATGCTTATCTCAATTTGGGCTTAAAAAAAGTCGGCTTTACTAGTTGGGTTGTGGAGTTGGAAAAACAGGAAGGTTCTAATGAAAGATGCTGTAAAGTTGCAACCTGACCCATAATAAGGGACTGCTAAATGTTAGTACCCAGGGCTTGCTGACAATTGAACATTGTAAAGAGCAATGTACATGTTGTCTTATCCTATTGATACGTAATATTATTTGTTCTTCTTACAACATAAGTTGAAGTGATGAGTCAGGCTTGAACCAGTAATTTTTCAAATATGTACAATGACAAGATGCATTGTTTCACAAATATCAACAATGTTATTAAAAACATAATCTTGAAGAAAAATACTAGCTGCAGTGTAGCTGTATGGTTATTTAAAGACTTAGTGTAAGTGACACAAATTAACAATAAAGTAGGACTCCTGCTAATAGGGGTATTAGAAAAGATAAACCAGTTGTATGGTATCATCTGTTTTGTGTCTGCTGGAAATATAGATGTGTTGATGTCATTCACTTTAACAGTAAGAGAGAGGAGAGAGGCAGCTGATTGAGTCGGAAGCAATTTGTGAATTTAAAGCAAACAATCACCCATGGTCAAGCTAACCTTAATGGGTGATGGACAAGTGCTAATACTACTCAAGTCACAATCCTCTGACCCAATTAACAATTCTGCCAATCATTTCCACAGTAACAGACCTTTGGCTACATGGAAGCCAATGGAATAATCATGTTTTAGAAGAACATATAAAATAAACAGTATGGACATCAGATTTTCCTAACAGTATTTAATAGCTCTCTTGAACAATCAAGTAAATACTAAGCAACTACAAAGACCAGCAAGGTTTACCTGGAACCTTATTTTTGTGATATTTACCTATATTTTGTAGGTGGAGGCTTACTCCTATCGGCCTGAGTAGAGGCTGAACTGCCATCTTTGGAAAACTCTGAATCGGAAGTCAAACTAGGTCTCTGATCTGATTGGGTGCGACGGGTAGAATTGTTCATCACTCTCATGGGTAGCCTGCCTCGGGAGACCTCTTCCCATGATCTAGGAAGCACAGAACTTCCCAATGACAAGCAGGTCTGCGTGTTTTGGGACTCATTTTGACAGAAGACTGAACGAGCATCGTGAAAGGTCACAGACGGAATCATCTCTTCAATGTTGTTGTCTGTGGCACGTGTCACAGTTCTTGGAGAACTTGGGCGAGATGAGGGCTTAGAGGTGATTTGAGGTCTAACCACAGGAGGGCTTGGAAATCTGTGACAGACAGATGGACAAGATGGTGGTAGGCGGACTCTGGAGACAGGTGGTGCTGTCACAGGCAGGCTGCAAGGTGTCATCTCACCATCATAAAAATCTTTGCTTTCACATCTCTGGCCCATTCTGGTTTGAAGGGGTGAAGGCCCTTGGCCGCGCAGTTCTCCAACATTTCTCTTGTCAGCATTGTGCAAGTGAATGATCTTGCCTGTTGCCTGTTGGTAGAGGCAGTTAGTCTTCTCCATTCCTGGATCAAGATCAGTTTCTAGTTGCTTCTCTGCATTTTGAGATACTGGCAAGATACTGATGGATTTTGGCTTCAAACTGATTCTGTTTGGCAGCATTTCCACATTCTCCAAAGATGACTTCAGGCGCTGCGAGACTCCAGTCTTTTGGTTTATCATTGGGAGTCTTTGAACCAAATTTTCCTGCAACCCTTCTGCATTACCTTGTATGTTTTCTGTCCTCTGGAAGGAGTTGTCCAGCAGTACCTCTGGGGGTGGAGGTGGGAGGTTGTCTACATCCATGTCATCCCTGCTGTCAGGCCAGCTGTTGTTGTTATTTTTGCCATTGATAAATGTACACCCGTCATTAACATTTACTGTTTCAGATAACAGAAGTATCTCACTTTTCCTGGGCCTCCTGATGTAAAGTGGAACATTAGCAAGGCTCTGCCCTGGTCTACCATCAATCCCTTGGCTAAAAGTATTTATTAGCCTTCTGACAGAGTGGTGCTTTGGTCGTTGGGGTGCTAACATTGGTAAGCAACAAGGTGATTTTTGTGCACCTGCTGATGCTCTTAATGAATATCGTCTTAGTCCAGCTCTGTACAGATTATTAGGCCCTACTAAAGCTTTGTTTCCTTGGTTTTCAGCCATCTTTTTCATCCGCTGATCCAAGTCTCTCTGACTCTTTTGAAGCTCCATTATTATGTTTACACATTTGTTGGATGAAGATTCTTTAGGCTTGATTGAAGTGGTAGCTGTCAGGGGTCTTTTAATTGCAGGCTGCCGATCCTGCATATAATTTGAATGCATGTAGAGACGTGGTTGACTGGGGTCTGGAGGGGAAGAGTTCAACCTCTTCCTTACAGGCCTAACGACTTCTTCATCTTCATACTCTTCATCATCATTGTCATCCTCCTCGTCTTCTTCATCATCTTCATTTTGGCCTATGAGGCTGGGTAATTTATTTTGAGGACTATCAAATGCACTGCTAATGTTGACTCCAGACCCACAGCTTCCAGATCCACCACTCCCGCGGTGGCGGCGGTGCCTATCAGACCCTGTCAGACTTTCATTCTCTCCCCCAAAACCGCTGTCCTCACTGTGTAGTGAAATGTCCTCAGGGTTAGACTTCCTCATGGTAGATACCTCTACCTGTGCCAACACATGAGCCACCCTCTGCTGTGCTTCCTGTTTTGCATGGAGCTTGTCAACCAGCATTTGAGAGAGGGAAGAAAAATATTCCACTGCCTCCTCAAGTGTGGTATCACCCAGTGCCTGGACGGAACCCCCCACACACCTCATTTTTTCAATCGAATTCTGGAGGAGTTGTTGTAAAAGATCTGGAGGTGGATCAGTGTCAGTGCCAGGTTTAACTGGAATAACAGCTGGGCCCATCATCCCAGAAGGCAAGGCCATATAGACCCCATGTTCGTTCAACATCAATTCCCCCTCCTCAGCCATCTCCTCTAGTGCCTGGTTGATCTCCTCAAAGCGCAACACCAAAGCAGACATCATGGGCTGGAGGGTCAAATGTGTCTCAGCAGCCTGGTCCAGCAGGCCCAACAGGGTCTCATATTTGGAGATATTTGGGTTCAGAAAAGCATAGGCTGCCTGGTGAGCCCTCACCATGTGTGGGGGGAAATCCACCTTTTTCTGGAGAATGAAGGACTTCCTTTGCTTTTCAGTAGACCTTCTCCTGCCTTTATTTTTCTTTGTCTTTTCAGTCTTTTTAACTTTGTCTGTTTGCACTACCTCGCTGACTATTTCTTCGGTGGTCACAAGCACCCCTTCTTCCTTAATATCCTCAATATTTTGGGCAGCTGTATCAGAGGCAAACTGAGACTCCACATTATCTTTTGTAAAATGTTCTTCAATTGGTGGCAGAAGTTCATTATCTTCCTCATTGGTCCCTAAACATTTGTTCACCTCCTCTAAAGGTGTAGGATCAACACTGTCCTTTGATGGTTCGTCCAGCAGAGGTTTTTGAGGTCCATGGCCTTCTGGCTTTGAAAATAACTTCCCTTTGGATGGAGAACAGCCCATTTTTGCATTCAAATGTGACTCAAGAAAAACTTAAAATTCTCTTGTAAAGTAAAATGAGTCAGGAGAAAAGTGAAAGCAAAGTGTAAGTCCATAAGCGATCTCTGTAGTCGGTTAGTTGCGGTCCTCTAGAATCCTCAAACAATGGCAGTCCAGCCTCCATGTGTTAGTATCCATATATTCCATTGATCACTTGATTTCTTCTCCTCAAAATATTGGCCAAACAGTGCAGCAAAGACACCTATGAGTGAGCTGACTGCCTACCAGGGTTTGAAATGAGTTCAGAGGATGAATTGGATTGAAGTGGTTTCTTCCTTCTCTATCCTTTAGCACAAAAACACACACACACACACACACAGACACACACACACACACACACACATATGGTTAGGTAAAGTGCATCAACACACACAAGTACAGGCACGCCTGCACACTGACACACAGGCATTAACATGTAAGACTTTAAGCTCATCAGGTTAATCAGAGCTGGGTTTCACAGGTGGTGTTTTTAGCCTTCTCCACCCTGCTGTTGGTTAAGTTTACATGCAATTGTTGGGTTTGCTTGAGAGATAAACAACTCTGCTTTCAGGAATTATGAGATATACTTAAGTAAAATAACATTTTGTGAATTATTTATTTTTGCAGCCTTGAATGTGATTAAATTAGAGTCTTGAAATTTACCAAAAAAAAACCTCTGAATAGTTGACCGTTTGATACAGCGTATTTTAAACTCTCCATCTGATGTTAAACACCTACTTTTACAATAGAAATACCAAAGGCTATGGAACGTATTATTTACATTTTCAAAGTAAGCTGGTGACCCAAAGTTAATTTCAGACACTGAAGGCAGGCCTTCGTGAACAGCTGATCAACTATCCTGTTGATAAACTGAGTATATAAAATGCTGCACTATCAGATGGAGGGTAATCAGAGCACCACAGAAAGCCTGACCCAATGCTATTTGTCTCAAAGCATCTTTGTAATCCTTGCCACCCACGCCACGGCCAGGTGCATCACAACAACAGGAAGTTGTTGAAAGAAGAAGATGCTTGCCAAGAGAGCAGCAGGAGTTAAAGCCGCTGAAGGTCTGTTGTCTGTTAACTTAGTTATATCAGCAGTATTAAATCTGAGGTTCGTTACTTGAAATACTCTACTCCAAATCCTGTTTTGTTCTTCTACCCCCTTACACTTCAGAGGAAACTATTGTACTTTTAACTCCTCTAAATTTATCTGACTGCTATAGGTTATTCTTAATTAAGATCTAACTTATGAATTATGATTCTTTTTTTTTTAAGAATGTGGATCTCTGTATGTGGCGATACGCTGGCTACCTGTCCAGGGTGAACCCCGCCTCTCACCCAATGTCCGCTGGGATTGACTCCAGCCCCACCCCCCCATCATAGGATGTCCAGATTATAATCAAGACAGATCACATATGAAGGAAGGGTGTCGCCATGTTGGCAGGGATCGACTGCTCCCTTACCCGGCTAATCCATATATGGACATAGAGGTGGGCCGAATGCAGATCGGTCGCTGAAACGTGCCCACCTACATCGAAGCTAATAAGCTAATAAGCTAGGCTAAGTGCGAGCCGGCTAGCCGCGGCCCGAGGCTGCACCAGGTCGGTACTGACTGCGGTAACGTGAGCTCCGGTACCAGTCATCCCAGCCAACGTTACATGTGGTAAGTAACACTGGAACAACGTTTGAAATAAATATTTGTTACTGAAATTACAAGTCTTAAAAATTATGGGTTTTTTTATTTGTATTAGTGGTAGTTTGCGCCACTATATTTTGATTCTAATAAATTAAATTAAATAAACGTTAACTAAACAGAAGTTACATGTGATGGTTAGTGTTCTTGGCATACAGTAAATGTTTTATTGACACTGGCTTGTAGTCTTAGTTATTATTGTTGTTTATTTATTTATTTTGGCCTTAAGGGACAAACACATACACCAAACAAGAAACAGTTGTAAACAGTGCACAGATCAAGTTTTCCCACTGACATTAGTCTGTGGTACTCCTCCTTACCTTACTGCTATAGACATTACTGTATGAGATTATCACTTTGAATACGACTGTAAGAAAGGCACTTTTATATTTGTTACAAGATGTTTATTACTTCCAGCACATTGGTTGTTGCTCAGTTCACCTTTAATGCTTCGACTAGCTGCACAAAACAAACCAGTACCAGTCGTGGCTGCTTGACTTTACAGTTATATAGTCTGTCTAATAATAAAGTATTAGTGACTGTCTATATTCTGAGATGTAGCTCTTTAGTTCCATTTTATCCTACAGATGTGACATAACAGTGTTGTCAATATAAAAATGTGAGCTACAGTCTTTAGTGGACTTCACATTTTTCATTATCTGAAGCATTTATCACACTCATTTATTAATTTTAATCCTACAGTCACAATGTGGACGTGGTGATGAGTTTGTCTGTTGAGGTGTCCAGGGAGCTGCAGACCTTGGCGTGCTGTGTTTGGCTGGTGGACTGGGATGGAAAAGTCTTCTTCCACTCTGTTTCCACTCCGCGAGGAAGAGCAGCAGCTGACGTCCTCATCATCCACTGTGGTGAGGACAACCTGAGGGAGATCAGTAGCATCAGGCTGGTCCACATGAAGACAACCTGCAGCATACTCACCTCCAGCACCTTGTGAAGGGGACCTGTAACTGCTATAGTTGGCAGTGTCACTGCTATTGAATTTGGCCTTCAGGACACACTTTGTTAAGTCTAAACATGTCCCTGACTTTCATGGACAATGTTGAGTTTATTTTATGGTCATCAATGTTGATAAAAAATACCAACTATAGCTACAACGCTTATTACCTCTGCTCTTCCCCTCCCCTACAGTCCCACACTGTATCCCCTCCTCCTCCCACCACATGGACTCTGCAGCTCTGGGCTCATTCTGAGCTCAGCTTTTACTGCTTGCACAGGCCCAGTCTGTATATTAAATGTGTTCTATAATTTTAATTTTGTCCACCTTTTTGTGTTTTGTACCTTCACTAAAAATAAATCTGAGAGTTAATCAATAACTTCTGGTTCTGGTTAATAAATTATGTTTATATCTTAACTATTTGTGTCTTTAATACTGACTGAATATGTGAGATTTCACATTCAAATCTGACTATTAATTGACAAATAACTCATACACTACAGATAAAACCTGAAGCAATAACAGGTTTGTGTGATTTAAATATATTTCAAAAGCTGTGTAACAGTACATGTAATGATAAGAACTGAGTGATTATTTTGTCTTCTTTGCTCTTGGAGACAGAACATGGTCAACACAGTGGACTCCTTCAGGCAGGTCCTTCCCTAATAACAAAGACACAAATAAAAAAAAAGTAAGACACGTTTGTAAATAAAGAGGTTTGTGTGCTTGTGTTCTGTAGATATTCAACTGTATTTGAATGTAGTTTTAGATTTAACAGAGTTCTACCAACACAGTGAATTTACAGTACAGTATGTATAGAATATTTAATTGTCATCAAAGCTAACGGGCACCTTTGTTCTCATGTTTCACTTGGGAAAAATATGACCATTAAGTTATTCACAAACCATATGTGGACCTGGGGTCAGTGCTGAAGAGATGAGCCCAGTTCAGTTCTGCCTCATGTTGAGCTTCCACTGGTCCAGTTTGTCTGGATCATCTGGAGGAAAACTACACAGACAAACCTCGTCACAGGCGATCACAACAAGTCTGTTTCTGCATCCTAATTATCTATCGTGTCGGTTTTAGTAAAAGATATGAATTAAACTTGTGTTCTTCTGTTTCATTTTAAGTTACGATACAGGCGCAATAAAAAAACTCCATCACAACCCAGAACACACTGCATACTCTACGTTAACGGTGTCCTCTGAAACAATGCTGATATGTGACGGGAACACTTGCACCTTAATGTACCTTGACAGTTGCATTAATGTCACGTTAACATTGCATTGCTCGTATTTAACATGGTGGACCATATTTACCATCCACACGCTGTTAACCAGCTCATGTCGGTGTCGTGTTGATCCCACTCGCCTCGTCAGCAGAGCCGGAGTCTCGCTCAAGGCTAACCCCAGCTAGCTGGCTGAGAAGCTTTTTAGCGAGCTAAGCTAACAAGCAGCTACCGAGCGCAGACACCGACACCCGCTAATGAATGCAAACACAGAACAACACCATCATTTAACTGACGGAACAACAGGAGCGCAAGCTTCCTGGACTTCTCTGTTGGGACGACTGACTGCAGAGCAGGCGGATTATTCATCCGGTAGTAGCTTGAAATGTTCTCCGCAAGCCTCCGACAAGGCGGTCAAGAAGTCCCGTTCACTGAGCGGGGATTAATTCAGGTGACACAAAGCTGCCACCGAGCGACGAGCAAACAGCGGCGTCACCTGTCAATCAAGTTTACACGCCCCTAATTAAGCAGAATTTAAAACCTTAATATAATATAAATGGAGGAGTTATACCCCCCCCCCCCCACACACACACACAGTTGTCACGAAGGGGGGTTCAGCCATTGGGACCAAAACCGTTTTTTGAACCAGGCTGTAAACATGTTTAATTCTGCTGTAAAGTTGGGCATTTTAACATGGGGCTCTATGAAGATTTACGATTTACTCGCTTCTGGAGCCAGCCTCAAGCGGGCATCTAGTGAACTGCAGTTTATAGCTGTGATATCTTTGCAGAGTAATTCAAATGCTAATCCGCTGGTCCACTAGGTGGGCAGCTGCACCATGTGTTCTCCAGGAAGAAAATAAAAAGCCTTAAATGAGCAATAAGAAGCCTCCCGTGAGTTACTACATAAATGGCGACGAGGATAAACTACAGCTGATGCCTCGTGTGGATGCAAGAAAACAGTAAGACTCTGTTAAGTTGCTACGCTAGCAGGAACGAACTGGACGTTCTCCGAAAATAATCATGGCGACAGCCTTGGTAGGGAGCACCGCTCCGTTCGACAGTGAGACGCAGACGTTGGAAGAATATTGTGAGGTTCTCCACCATTTTTTTTTAAGCTAATGAGATCACAGATGCAAGTTGGCAGAAAGCTATATTGCTCAGTTCAATGGGAAGTCAGACGTACAGCCTCGTGAGGAACCTTGTCAGTCCCGCCAAGCCCGGAGAAAAGACATTTGACGAACTGGTCAAGATTTTGAAGGATCATTTCAACCCAAAACCCAGCAAGATTGTGCAGCGGTTCAAATTTAATTCCAGACATAGGAATCTTGAAGAAACAGTAATGGAATACATTGCTGTGCTAAGGAAATTAGCAGTGGATTGCAACTATGGAGACAAGCTGTGGTAGATGCTACGCGACAGACTGGTTTGTGGGATCGGAGATGACCGCATTCAGCGCCGACTGTTGTCAGAGCCGGATCTGACATTTGAGAAAGCACTGAAGCTCGCACAAGCCATTGAGACAGCCAGCAAGGATGTAAAGGATTTACAGTCGCACCTCAAGCAGCGCACAAAATGTCTACAAAGCAGTTCCTCACTAAGAAGCCGCACCAGTATAACGCTTGTCACAGGTGTGGAGGTGAGCAGCACAGGGCTGGGGACTGTAGGTTTATTAAAGAAACCTGTCATAAGTGTGGTAAAATTGGTCACATTCAAAAAGTGTGTAGGTCAAATGGCTCAGCTAGTGCTTCACAGGCTAGAGGGGGTGGAGTACCAACAGGGAAGCATGGGATCAAAGAGGCCCCCTCACCTTCAAATGTTGCAGAGTTGAAGGCATATCTGGGACTGTTAAACTATTAGAACAAGTTCCTACCAAATCTGTCTACTGTCCTTGCTCCGGTGCACAAACTGCTACAAAAAGACACACAGTGGCAGTGGGGAGACGCACAACAAGCAGCCTTTAAAAAATCAAAGGAACTCATGCAGTCAGCTCAGGTGCTTGTGCATTACGATCCATACTAGGACATTGTGCTGTCATGTGACACGTCACCATACGGGGTAGGTGCCGTACTGTCACAGATGGAACTGAAAGACCCATAGGTTTTACTAAACACAGCAGAAAAAAATTACTCACAACTGGATAAGGAAAGACTTGCGGTGATGTTTGGAATACAACGCTTCCACAAGTACATTTATGGACGGAAATTCAATATAGTGACAGACCACAAGCCCTTGTTGTCACTTTACAATGAGATGAAGGCAGTACCACAAATTGCGTCGCCAAGGATCCAAAGGTGGGCTGTAACACTGAGAGCCTATGAATACACAATAGTGTATAAAGAAGAAAAACACCACAGCAATGCAGACACTCTCAGGCACCTTCCTTTGCCAGATACACCTGAAGTGGAGACGTCGGAAGAGAGGGTTCTCATGCTGGAGAGCTCTGACATCACAATGGTGACAGCTGATCAAGTGGAAGCATGGACAGACAAAGATCCAGTACTATCGAGAGTGCGAGAGATGGTTCACAACGGCTGGTCAGAAAAAGAAAAAGGGGAGGAGTTGGCCCCTTATGAGGTGAGGAAACTTGATCTCAGTATTCAAAAGGGCTGTGTAATGTGGGGGTCGAGAGTGGTTGTGCCAAAACTAGGCCAAGAAAGTGTCATTAGACAACTTCATCAAGGCCACCCAGGAGTGTCCAGGATGAAAGCATTGGCTAGAGCTATGTATGGTGGCCAAAGCTGGACAAAGAGGTGGAGGACACGGTAAAGGCCTGTACAACATGTCAGGAGCATCGCAGCGTCCCGGCACCAGCTCCGTTACACCCCTGGGATTGCCCCGACAAGCCCTGGAGTCGTATTCACGTGGATTATGCTGGACCGTTCATGGGGAAAATGTTTTGTGTACTCATAGATGCACATTCAAAATGGATGGACGTGTATCCAGTGAACTCCGCCACTTCAGCCACCACAATCGAGTGCGTATCAGTTTCAGTAACCATGGACTGCCTGAGTTGTTGGTGTCGGATAATGGCACTGGTTTCATCAGCACAGAGTTTAACGTTTTTCTGAGTAAGAATGGTATCCATCATGTGACCTCTGCACCCTACCATGCCTCCAGTAACGGGTTAGCAGAGAGAGGAGTATGAACATTTAAGAGAATGATGAAAAAATGTCGAGAAGGCACGCTGACAGCTAAAGTAGCCAGAGTGTTATTTAGCTACAGAGTGACACCTCACACTACAACAGGCCTATCACCAGCAGAGCTGCTTCTCGGGAGGAAGCTACGTTGCACTTTGGATTCAATCCACCCAGACCTGAACAATAGAGTGCATAATAAACTAGAACGACAAATAAAAGATCACGACAAAAAGGCAAAAGGACGCTTAAGGACGCTTAAAACAGGAGATTCAGTGATGACCCGGAACTTCAGTTTTGGACCCAAGTGGATTGCAGGAATCATTGAGTCAGTGACAGGACCAGTGTCATACAAGGTGATGCTGGGTGATGAAAGAATATTGAGGAGACATGTGGATCAGATTCATGCTCACTACCTGAGACCAGAAAGAGGCAATGAAAAACAACAGACCGCTTCAGCTCAGCCCAACACAAAAGATGAAACATGGCTGGATGCTGAGGAGGTTGTGCTCAGTGGTGACCAGTTGGAATGGCCAGCAGCAACAGAAGCTGTAGGAGGTTCAGATGCAGACCAAAGAGCTGTGGCAAACAAAAGTCCAGTGAAGAGATGGGCAAAAAGGGAAACTAAGTTGCCCAGTTATCTTAAAGACTTCCAGTTGAACTAAGGGAAAGAGACTCATTAATAAGGTGGTCTTAATATTGACACCTAATATAACAGGAAAAGAAACTGATGTGTTTGTATTGTTAGAATGTTCCTAGGAAAAATTGTGTATAACCTACTTAATGAGGGGGGGATGTGACATCTGTGCAGAGTAATTGAAATGTTAATCCGCTGGTCCACTAGGTGGCAGCGCCCCCGTGTTGTTACGGTTGAGTTTCCCCTATAGACAAGCACATGTGTTCTCCAAGAAGAAAATAAAAAGCCTTAAATGAGCAATAAGAAGCCTCCCGTGAGTTACTACAATAGCACTTCCGCACAGGCTTCATTTCTCCGCTGTTGGCCCCTTGGATTTAATCGCTGTTGGCCCCTTGGATTTGATCGCTGTTCCACCCTCCGGAGCAGAAGGTGGCGGTAATGAGTCATTTACGTCAACCGCCGTTAGAGAAGAAGAAGAAGAAGACGACGACGGTGACGACGGTCGAGAAGCGAAGTTTGGCGTCTGTTTATTTACCGTTGGCAGTCGTTGGGAAGCAGCCGGGTCTCCATGGCAACAGCCGGGCCAGTGGAGGTGTATCTGGACCTCCTGTCGCAGCCCTGCCGGGCGCTGCACATCCTGCTCAACTGCACCGACATCCCACACAAGGTGCACACCGTGGCTCTGAGGAGAGGTGAGCAGCTGGGACCGAGGGGACCCGAGGGGACCCGAGGGGGCCGACCGACTGACTGACTGACTGACTGACCGACCGACCGTCCGACCGTCTGACCGACCGACCGTAGGACCGACCAACTGACCGACCGACCGTAGGACCGACCGACTGACTGACTGACTGACTGACTGACCGACCGACCGTCCGACCGTCTGACCGACCGACCGTAGGACCGACCAACTGACCGACCGACCGTAGGACCGACCGACCGTCTGACCGACCGACTGACTGACCGACCGACCGACCGACTGACTGACCGACCGACCGTAGGACCGACCGACCGACTGACTGACCGACCGACCGTAGGACCGACCGACCGTAGGACCGACCGACCGACTGACTGACCGACCGACCGTAGGACCGACCGACTGACTGACTGACTGACTGACCGTCCGACCGTCTGACCGACCGACCGTAGGACCGACCGACTGACCGACCGACCGTAGGACCGACCGACCGTCTGACCGACCGACTGACTGACCGACCGACCGACCGACTGACTGACCGACCGACCGTAGGACCGACCGACCGACTGACTGACCGACCGACCGTAGGACCGACCGACCGTAGGACCGACCGACCGACTGACTGACCGACCGACCGTAGGACCGACCGACTGACTGACTGACTGACCGTAGGACCGACCGACTGACTGACTGACGGCCAGGGAGCAGACTGGCCGCGGTTTCATCTCAGTTTTCCTGCTCTGTAGACTTTCATTCGTCGTGACCTTTGCCCCAGAGAACTTTGACCGACGTGTCAGTTGTGCACATGGACACGCTGTAAAACAACGCCCCGGTCAGGTCCAATGTGTTATAAATGTACCGTTGACATGTTTTTCTGTTGATTCTCTAAACGTCCGTGTCGTTAACGTGGTGTAGGACCCTCAGACCACGTGATCTCTGATCACTGCAATGTACAGTAGCGAAGTTATTAAAATGATTTCAAATAGAAATTCACCAAAATTGTCCAAAAGCATTTGTTGTCCAAAATGAAAGCTGTAGTGTGACCATGGGAAGGTCATCGTGTTTGAGGTGATTTTGGTGACTGCAATGTACAGTAGCGAAGTTATTAAAATGATTTCAAATAAAAATTCACCAAAATTAGGCTGCAGCATTTTTTGTCCAAAATACGCGCTGTAGTGTGACCATGGGAAGTTCATCTTTGTCTGTGGTGATTTTGGTAACACTACAGTAAAGAGCAGTGAACCTATTGAGTTTTTTGTGGCGCTTGTGTTTTCGGCGATGCACTTTGCAGACGGTCCCTGGGCACTCGGCTCACACCCGTCTCGCTGCTGCTGCACATAGAGACACATGTTATTCCTCCAGCCCGGAATTCAGGTCACTTGTTACTGTAGCTCATTGAGTACACAATTCTGATTGGGAAGAGGCTACGCTTGTGTTTATAGAACGTTTCGTTTACAAGTTATTGAACCGGAAAGTCCGAATCTGTCAATATCTTTCCAACTTTACCGGACTGATCTCTGAATGGTGTCTGACTTCAGCTGCTCACCCTCTTGTTCGTGGCTCTAGGGGAGAACAGGAGTCCAGAATTCACCAGGCTGAACCCCATGCAGAAGGTTCCTGTTGTGGTGGACGGGGGCTTCGTCCTCACAGAGAGGTACACGCTCACACTGTCCCACTCCTACACTTTGACTCACTCACATCAAATAAAAAGTCCACTGTAGTAGCATGAAGACATACTCACCACCGTCACTTTATCACGAGTCATTTATGATGATGATTCTGTATGTGCTGTTAAAGTGGAGAGACGAGGGGACGGTTGAGACACATTTGGATTGTGATTGGCTCCAGACTAACTTTTTCATTTAGGTGCACAAAATAATGTTTACTGTGCTTTTTGGTATCGCATAATTCACCTATTATACATTTACTTGACAGTTCCCATATACATTGGTAAGTTATTAACACATCATGTAAATAACTCTAAACAGGAATAAAGGTTCTTTTTCATGAGGATGATTTGGGACCCAAATTCTGTAGCTGTTCGCTCTTCTTTGGCGATATTATAAGCAGTGTTAAGTTTTATTATTATTTCTGACTCCGAGCAGCGAGGAGTAGAATGGACGAATGATTTGTTTCTCAGACTGTACACAGAACATTGTTGAACACTGAACAGCACCATTTTTAACAAATAATTAGGGATGCACGAAATGAAAATTGTTGGCCGAAACCAAAAATAATGAAATACCGAAACGTTATTTTAGTTTTTCATTTATTAAGCCGATTTTTTCACCATTGCATGAATTAAATAGATTAAAAAAGAAGTGCTTTTTAGTCTTTTGTCTTGATTTTCAGGGGGAAAATCAATTAGAAAAATACAATTTATAAATATTTATGTAACACTGAACATTTTTTGTGATGTTGTGATGCAAAGTGCTGCACTAGATGGTGGTGTTGTAAAGCATGAATACTGGACAATGCTCATTTCTCATGTGAGTTGATTTTGCAGTAACTCTCTCATATATGGAGAAATAACATAAAACCAAGCAAATAAGTCTTTCCCCCACGTAATTTAAATATGCACTCCAGAGGAATCAGGTCATTCTGAGTATATGAGGAATGTTGTAGAGGAGTTCCGGGGTTGTAGGGTACAGGGCTATTGTTAGATTTCTATTAAGACAGCTGAATTATTAGGAGAATGTGATGTATTAGCACAGTAACTGCTTTTCAACTGCCATTTAACAAAACTTTTTGGGAGGTTTCCTTATGTGAGAGATGTTTGAAGTGCTGTCCATCATTCCTGTCTGTATGTGTGTGTGTGTGTGTGTATGTGTGTTGCAGTGATGCCATCCTGAAGTACCTGGTCACCAAGTATGACGTTCCAGAGCACTGGTATCCACGGCAACCGGAGAGACGAGCCCGAGTAGACGAATACACAGCCTGGCATCACAGCAACACACGACCACACTCTGCTAAAGTCTTCATACTGGAGGTACACAGAGAGATGTCGGCCAATATATGTATTTCAAAAAAAGATGAAACCAAAGAAATTTAATTGAGGCTTGACATTTTACAGATTAACCATAAACTTTATTACTTTAAATAAAACACAAATGCAACCAAATATATAGAACTTGATTATATAGGTGTTTTTTTTACTTAAACATAAATGCACATCTTTTCTGCATTGTTTAATTAATTCACACGTGTAAAAATAAAAATTTCCACATCAGAGCCTATCTGCAAAAAATGCTGAAATGATGTCTGAGACTCATCGGATTGTTTTATATAGGTTTCTAACACAGACACAACATTTTGTATGACTTTCTGTTTTCACACATGAACTCTCACATGTCCACAAAATTGCATCCATGCCCTTTTTTGGACTTCTGCCTTTCACATATGACGGACGCTGTGTGAGATTGTCCGAGTCAAAAATGTTCACAGCAGTGTGAAAATCTCACAGTCTGTGGCGTCTGGGTTGGAGCACGAAGGAGGCAGGATGTGATGATAACTCCACTGCGGAGAGTAGTGTTTTTGTTTGCAGGACAATGTCCTGAGGACATTTGCCTTGTATGGATGTGTATAAAATGAAAGCAACATATTATAATTCTTACTTCAACAACTGCTTACTAAAGACAAGTGCTATACACTGTATGTTTTGTTGATGGCTGCAAGGTTGAATTCAGCCTAACTTTTTTATAAGTAAGTCATCAGTTATACTCTCCCTTTGTTTGGAATCTTGCATTTTTATCCTATAAGTTTGTAGCTGTATATGTATGCATGTATAGCCTGTGTAATGGATAAGTTGATGCAGTTGAATCAGGAAGACGGAGACCGTGGATGTCTTAAGTATTTATTATAAGAGCTCAATATCGAGGAGGCTTCTGGTTCGATACACAGGTCAACAGGTGGTCAGTGCATGGTGTCCAAAAAAACATCTGCCTATTTATGTCTGATTAATGTCGTCATCTCACAAACAAAATGGCGATCTCCACAGTAACGCTCTGTCTCTGTTGGAGTATATTCTATATTTACCACTATGTGTCTTACAAGACGTAGCCTCAATTCTGCAACTATGACGCCCCGACAGCCTTCAGCTACCCACCGACTGCTTGGCCTGCCACAGATAACATGACCTCACACAGAGCGTGAGAACACTCATGTCTGCAGGTTCTCAGGAGAGGAGAGAAATTCCCCGACAGCCTGTACTCTTCTTCATCTATATCTTGTATGACAACGTGGCAGCAAAGTAAAAAAAATCACAACAAAAAAACATGAATAAACATGAAAAGTCAGAATAGTCTCTTCTGAAGTTTCTAATACATGAGGTAAAACTCTGCCCACTTTTTCACCTGCTCACAGCCGACCAATCACTGAGCAAGGATTCAATCTGATTATCAATACCCAGTCCGATTGATTAGTGTTGAAGTGACGGGCGTCTCTCCCGGCCTCAGGTGCTCCTCCCGTCTCAGTCTGGCTCTCCGGTGGACGCGGTGCATTTGACACGCGCTCTGGCTCAACTCGATGACACTCTGGATAAACTGGAGTCCATGTTCCTTCGCCGGCAGCCTTTCCTCTGTGGTGATGACATCACCGTGGCTGATCTCCTCGCCATCTGCGAGCTCATGCAGGTCAGGTTGGTTGTGACGTGGATCAGGTCAGCTAACACAGTGAGCCCCGACCCCCCTTGTTGCTAACCCGTTGTAACCTGTGTCTCTACAGCCAGTGGGAGGGGGCAGGGACGTACTACAGGACCGTCCTCAGCTGCAGAGGTGGAGGAGCCGAGTTCAGTCAGCAGTCGGCGATGCCTTCGAACTGGCACACACCATCCTGTACGCTGTCAGAGATCGCCGCAAAGCCAAGCTATGACATCATAATGGGGATTGCTCATTGAATTTGAATTGAAATACTTTATTTGTTTGATTTCTTCCTCTAGTCCATTCCACAGAATCACCCCACAAACTAATATGCGCATACTTGTGTGAGTTTTGCACACAGAGCTGCAACAGTTAATCGATTAATCCATAAGTAATCAAATACTAAATTAATCGCCAAAAATCTCTGATTATGATAATGTGAATATTTTCTGGTTTCGTTGCTCCTCTGTGACAGTAAACTGAATATCTTTGGTGTGTGGACAAAAGAAAATATTATCTTGGGGTTTGGGGAACACAATTGACATTTTTCACCCTTTTATGACATTTTATGGACTGAACAACTAAAAACTAACTGATTAATCGATAAAAATAATCGAAAGATTAATCGGTTATGAAAATAATTGTTAGTTGCGCACACAGTGCTGTAATCCTCTTCGTCATGACCATCTGATGGGAAGAGGTTGGAGGTGTCCATGTGACGAAACTACTGAGATGATGATGGTGGAGTTCACAGGCGTGTCTGGTCGTTTGTCTTTCTGTTTTACTAAGTCTTTAACACAAACGACAAAACTACTCGTTGGAATCACTTTGATTGATTTGTGATCTAACTTTATTGATCTGATCGATCATGACACGTTGATAGGGTTATAGGCATCATGAGTCCTGGGTGTACTAGGCATGTTTTATGAATACCCCCTGATGTAATAAAAAAAAATATATATATATAGTATCAATATTTTTTATTTTCTACAGAAATAAGAATAATAATTTAAACAAAATCTGTCATTCTGGTCATTAAATCCCCTGAGAAATAATAGGATATTGTACACAAGTAGTTCAGCCGATCATCTCCTCACGTGTCGGCATCTGGTTGTAGATAGTGAACTACTTTACTGAAGCAAGAAAAAAAGGTTGTGGATATAAGAATCCATCCGTTATCTACACCGCTTTATCCTTTGGGGATAATATGCCTTGTGACTAACAAGACACCTCGAAGAACTCAATGACTGACTTTTCTATGTATGGAAGACGTCGTCAACGTTACAAACTGAAGTCTATCAGACAAGTAAGACTAAGTTCCTTTAATCCCAATAATGTGTTCCAGTCTCTGTAATTACATTGAATTCAATTTTATTTCTAAAGAGCCAATCATCACATACATCGTCTCATTGTCTCCAAATTACTGAGAAACCAAACAGTTCTCAGTAAGCAGCACAAAAACTCCCTTTAAACAGGAAGAAATCTCTTACAGAACCAGAACTTCTGTTGGTGAGAGGAGAGAGAGAGAGAGAACATTTGTATAACAGTTGTTTTAAAAGTGCCAGATTGGTTTTTTTAATGATAATACTGACATTACATATTATTATTATTATTATTAATAATAATAATAATAATAATAATAGTGTTAACATATATAAATAGGTTGGGATAAAAAGATCACAGTTAAGTAGTGTCGGATTTGGATCCTGAGAGAAAAAACACATTTAGTGAAATGTAATGTAAATACGTGGGAGCAGAGAGCGAGAGAGAGAGATGCATGATGGGAGTTCCCCCAACAGTTTAGGCCTATAGCAGCATCACTAAGAGATGGTTCATTGAACACCTGAGCAGCTCTAACTATAATCTTTATTTTTGCTGACTTAAGGAGAGAATGTAAGACATTTCTATTCAACCTTTTGTCACTGAGGGCAGGGAGTTTGTAGATTTCATCCTCATCGCAGATTGCAGCAGATAGTAGACTATAGACATTGACCCACACACCCGCAGGTGGAAGTTGATGTTTGACTGGAATTAAACTATTCCACTTTGAAAGTGGATCAATGCTCCATCCATTCTGTGGAGCCAGAACATGAAGGAATCTGAGTAAAAAAAAAAAGCACAACACAACAACAGCGAAGTCAAAACTAATGATAACACACTCATGAGAACCATCATCCTTCTCTTTATCATTTCTGGGCTGACGAATGACAATCTGCCCAATCCATTCTGATTCTAAATATGTTCACTCGGAGTTATGCGCATTCCAGGCCACTATAAAAAAACATCTTCAATTGAGCTCTGATACTACAAGTCACCATGGTGACCGGGGAGAAAACAAGGACCTCCTACGTCATGTCATTAGAGTTGGAGAAAATTAGCACATTGGAGAAAATTAGCACATTCTGAGAAAGCAGGGCCACGCAGTTGCAACTGATAAGAGACAGTTGGCGTCGGAGTCAATGTGTGTCCGAGTCAACACGTAAGACTGAATGAAACAGTGAATTAATTTAAAACTTAAAGACATTTTATCTCCCATTGCTCACAACTGGAATCAGTGGAATGTTATACGATTCTTTTTGTCCCAGTCACAAACAAGAACGTGGCTACAGCTAAAAGTGAAGTTTAAAAATATATAGTGCAAACAGGTAAGGCATATAGTTTTAATCATTTCACATATTTACAAAGTAAATATCAGTGTTTTTTTCAACTTGTAGTAGCTGTGTAACCGCCAGCCGAATGCTGCTCCAACACACAAATGTCCTTAAATATTCTGTTTTGTAGATTAACATTTGACCTAAATTCAGTTTATAGAAAGAGGGCAGAGGCCACCACCCCCCCCCCCCCCCCCTCTCACAGAGGCCCAGCAGCTTTGAGCCAGAACACTGGGAGACCGGTGGGAGAGGGTGCGTCCCTGGAGGGAGCTCACCTGGGCCAGTCGCCCCCCAGGAGGGGGCTACATAAACTGTGAGTGTTTGTGTCTTTATTCCATTTCCTTTTCTTTTCTCTCAACAGTCACTGATGGAGTTATCTACCTTGAGAACCCCTTGCAGTTGGAAGTACTTAATACTCCAGTGATTTTGCCAAATATGGTTTAAAGTATGATGACAAGGTATGGGGTCGTGGTGGCTGGCAGGGTGTTCCATAATTAAGGTGCCACTGATTCAAATGCTCGGTCACCACAAGGCCTGTGTGTGGAACAGAAAGCAGGTTTATCAAGTTTGATCTGAGGGAGCGAATTTGACTACAGGGGTGAAGCAATTCAGATATATGAGGGGGCCCGGCCGTGTACAGCTTGGTGAGTGAGGATTGTAAAGTGGATTCTAAGGGACAGGGGGCCAGTGAAGAGGTTTGAGCACAGTGGTGATGTGGGATCATCTGTTTGACCTAGTGATTAAAGGTGCGGCGGCATTTTGGACGACCTGAAGTTGGTCAGGAGCAGATACATTGAGTGAGGAGAAGAGTGCATTACAGAAGTCGATGCGAGATGAGATGAAAGCATGTGTTGGCATTTCAAGTTCTGTGGTTGAAATGATAGATCTTAGATTGCTTATAAGCTTGTAAGTGAAAATAACATGATCTGGTCAGCTGCTTAATGATTGGTCAAAGATTAGAATATAAATTGAACAAAATATCATTTCTAATATCATCATTAAATAAATTATTTCTACATCAGTCACATAAGAATTCCTCCTTGATGATCCCTGGGGACAAGCCATTGTTCATCAGCTGGTTCAGGTTCAGGAAAAGGGAGGAGATAAAAAAGACAAAACCCGTTGTCTGGAATACACCCCAGGGTTAAGAAACTCTTGAGTTTGAACCTGACCTCCAGGTTTTCGGTTTCAGACCAGGGCCCATCTTACGAAGCAGGATTTGCGTTTATTCAGGTAACTTCAGCTTTAACTTTCCGTCCTACGAAGCCAGTTCTCTTCTTACTGGGATAAATCACCATGGTTACCAATGCTGAACGGCTAGCCTGCTCCAGAGCAGGTTACGTTCCAGATACGAGATCAAAACCTGTCAACAGCCCCAATAATGGCCAATCAGATCACTGGAAACCAGAGTCATTGTTCTACAGGATCCCATCAGGGACAGAGTAAGGTCACAAATAATAAACTAATTTATGAATGAGTGGAATCATGTTGCTGTTGCATGACCCAGACTGAACTTCCAATAAAAAGAGGGAGAGATTACCACACTACATAACGTCTACATACAGACACACTCCATAGACGAGTTAGTGAAGACTTTGGGTTGTTGAAGTTGTCCAATAAATTGGATTTCATTGTTTTAATGGTGTGTTGTTTGTTTTGTCATCATGGCCTTAAGAGCCAGGTCGCGACAGTCTTGGGACTTACGCTTCTTCCACTTCTCCTCCAAACTCCGTCAAATGACATCGCTGATCACCATCTCCATAAGGTTACATATTAACTATGCATAGGTAAGTCATACAACCCCACTTCAAAATCACTGAACCATCCGTTTAAGGTCCACCTCTTAGCTCTCAGTCCAGGTACATGTGCTGCCAGTGGAGAGGAAAACTAATAACAATCTGTTGAGTGGACAAATTCCAAGTATGACCCCCAATATTTATGTCTTTAATAATTCATTGTGAAGGAATAATTATCTACAAACGTGTCCAATGGCATTGTAAGGTCAAAAAAAGGCCAAATGAGATCAACACTTGGATTCCTATTTCTTTCAAGTCCCCTCTCTTCAAACGATCTATAAGATTGCTGTCTTTCACATTGCTGTTGATGCAACTCAAATTAAAAATCTAAATCAGCAGCTCCTCTGAGACAGATCCATGCCTGGGAATATGGCTGTTGGTTCCTTCCAACTGTCCCTGCTGTCCAACAGCGCTACACCAGCCGCGGCTTGAGGGAGGAGGGGATGGGCAGCCCGTGCAGGCTGTCCGGGAAGGTGGCGGGGCTCAGCTGCTGCAGGACCGTCTGCATGGCGCAGAGGAACAGCGGTGCCGGGCTCCGTCCTGCCAGGTACTCGTACGTCTCCTCGCCGAGCACCTTGCCCCAGCGGCCCGGCTCTCTGCCCAGGGCCGCTTTCAGTTTGAAGTGCACCTTCGGCATGAACATGAGCAGGTTGTCCAGGCACTGCCTCCTCTCCCCTTCGTTCACCTCCACGGACTCTCGGAGCTTCTCCAGCACGACGTCCAGCGGGGTCCAGCCGATCTGGTCCTGCGCGTGCGGGGACGCCCCGTTCCCCAGCAGCAGGACGACCGCCTCCGGCCGCAGGAGCTCACAGGCCAGATGCAGGGGGGTCCTGCCGCCCTCCGCCGGGAGACACCTGGCCCGGTTCGTGTTGGAGGGCGAGCTGGGCATCCGGTGAGACTCCTGTAGGATGAGGCCGAGGATGTAGCGCCGGTCGTAGCGCACAGCCGTGGTCAGGTGCGACGGCGGGCAGCAGCAGACGCGCTCCCCGGGCCTCGCCAGCGCCTCCTCCGTGTGCCGGCTGAGCAGGAACCGCGCGTATTCCCGGTGGTCGTGGACGATGGCGTAGAGCAGCGCCTCCGACGGGGTGAAGTTCCTCTGTCGCGCGTCCTCCTCCGAGTAGAACGTCTCCATTGTCCGCATGTCCTCCAGCATCCAGACCGGCTTCAGGTCCCGCACGGCCCGGTAGAAGCGCAGGGAGCAGGACCTCCGATGCTCCTCGACGCTCCGGGCCGACGAGGTGACGGTTAAAGAGGCCATGGCGCAGGGACGCTGGAGGCAGCGCTGCAGCACCCCCTGCTGGCGAGGGGCTGCGAGGGCAGGGCGGAAAGGGTTACTACATCCACCCATCATTAATATGTATGGTGTGTGTCGAAAAGGCTTGTTAGATATAAACCCCCAAGTATGTTGTTTGTGTTCCTCATTCTAATTCTGATTAATTATGTTATCAGCGGTTTGGACGGGGCTTTGTCTTAAACTTAACCAGGCCTGGGGTTTTTGTACGAATGAACAAAAATAACACAGATAACACGAATAACAGAACAGAACAGGAATTATAACACATAACGATGAAAGAATTTAAATGAACATGTTAAAATGCATATATGCACGAAACGGCACAGTATCCTACATGAATAAATCTGTGTAGCCAACAGTATTGCCACAAATTAATAAACAGCTAAGAGGGAGTTGTTATGACGTTGTTTAATTTGAAAATGACGGAGGGAAATGAAACCATCACCGACATGGAGCCCAGTCGCCCAGGTACGGAAGCCAAGAATAAAAAATAAAAAAAAGCCGCTATCTCGATTCTAAAGGTAATCCACGTTTGGTAAAAATCAGCAAATATGTCCTCAACGTCAGCGGACCGCACCACACAACACTGCGAGTTCAGCTTGTAAACATTAAGAGACCTGCTAGCAGGCAGCGCTGCAACGCTGCGGTTCGGGCCTCGTGGTGAGTGCGTCGGACTCCCATACCGGAGCTCGTGTGTTATCACGTCATATAATATATACATTTGTGCCTTAACTTACTGATCAGTTAGTTGTGACTGAACCTCGTAAACCAAACCTAGAGTAAAACGCAGTCCAGCTAATCTGCACCTCTCGTGCGTTAACCAACGAAGACGACACTGGCCTGTCACAGTCGCCTGTAATGACGAGGACTTATCTGAATATTATCTTGAATGGAAAGAAACAATGCAGTTTCTGCCTGTGTTGAAATACACTCTGATGCGTTCATCAATGCTTACTTCTGACATTTTCAGCTACTGCTGTCAAGATATCATCTATGCTGGCGTGGCTCTCCTGTTGTCTTATAGGTTAAATATTAGCTATAAGTTATAAGAGGAAACAACCTTTTTTTTCTTGAGGTAACAAGTTAATATTTCGTTATAACAAGTTTTGATCTCAATATCACGTGAAAACTAATTCGAGACAAGATAATTACTCGTTATCTCCAGATAACGGCATTAACAGAATTGCAAGCACGGTCCTTCTCGGCTTCCGTACCCAGAACCTGTTCCAGGCACAACGCAGGAACACTGCTGCAGGTACCGGAAGGAGTGGGGAGGGAACTATCTGGCTCGTCAGGGGAGGCAACACTTGAGAAGACAAGTGTGTGTACTAACTGAATTAATATAGTGCACTTCCGTTCAGGTTATGACTGGGTGCGGTGGCTGACGTTACTGTGTGAGATCAAACCAGCCATCAAAGGCTTGAATCTATCATGATCAAAAGAGGCTCGAGACAGCTTTGCCTCCCTTGGTGAAAAAAGGAACCAATCAGAGTTAAGTTAATTGCGGTTGTCAGGTAGAATTCTGTATCTCTAACACAATAAAAACAAAGTTGAAGGGAGTGAGCCGACTCTGACTTTCCGACCAATCACAGAGACGTTGATAGCTAAGCACTGCTGTATCTGCTAGTGGAGCTATAGTCGAGGCCTGGGCACGAAAAAAGCATCGTACATTCTTCTTCGTCATTTTTAATAGCGGTTGGCAACCAGCATAATAGATGCATTATCTGCACCTTCTGCTCTGGAGTTTTCCCTTTTATTGAAAGAAGAGAGTTACCTATATTGATGTTGTAATGATTATTTAGTTTTAAACCAATGGCCTATCCCAGGAAGCAGGGTTTAAAAAACGTTGAACTTAAACCTGAACTCTGACGTGATCTACTCTCAGATCCCAATGATCCCTGGAGGTTTGTGGCCAGGGTACACAAGAGCCTTTTCAGGGCAAGGGACACCTTTCTGACCAGTGTGCAGGGCGGCCGCTTTGCCAACGCATTCTGCGTCCCCTACATTGTACAGAAAGCTGCCGTATGTGATGGACTGGGCGGAAAACGGTACCGTTCTAATAAGTAGTTGTCAGGGAATGACAGCACATCTAGACGGAGTCTCAAAATCCTCTCTTGACGTGAGGCTGGTCAAATTAAGTTTGCTTCCACATCGATCGGATCTAAGAGATAAGGACAAGCCATTGTTCTTCAGTTAGATCAGTTAAGTCAAAGGGAGGAGATAAGTAGGGTTTTTAAGCCAAAACCTGCCAGTGAGCAGGTTAGATTCACAACTGGCCACTGCAGTCTTTTAGGGGGAAAAAAACAAAAACTCAAACTTAGTAGACTCAAAACTTAACTCAAAAACGTGGACCCTGATGCATTACTTAAACATAGAGACACAGGGATAAACAGACGATCCAACAAGAATAAAGGAAGGCACAAAGACTGTATATATACACACACACACACACACACAGGCACAGGTAAAAATACACAGGGGACATACATTAGGAACAGGTGCAGACGATCACAGGGAATCACAAGAAATGTAAAGTAACAGAAAACCAGACACGAGTACAGGAAATGAATTACAAAATAAAACAGGAAATACAAAACTCAAAATGAACAAAACACAAGGGATCACAAGAAAGTAACTTTACATAAACAGAGACACACAAGGAAGGGAAGTCACTGAAATAATGCATGATAAAGCCCACAAAGTTATATATATATATATATATATAAAATTTAATTTAATTTAAATATGCATAATTGCTTGTGATGAAAGGGATGAAAAATGACTCATAAGTGGAAAAACTTGGTTTGATTAACAGCAGAGCAATTCCTACGGCAGGTCCCGACCACTCGTAAAAATTCTGTGCATATTTAAAAGAAATTGTAAAATACGAAAAAAAATGGGGAATGTGTGAAATTCTCCTAAATCACTCTTTCATGAGGCCCAGACAACTCAACAGATCTGATGAGTTCTCCCCACAAGGGGTCGTCAAGGAAACATGGCAGAATCCCACCCCATCTTGCAGAGCACAATGGATTAGCAGTCCATCTCCTTGACCATTCTGCCACCTTGTCGTATTTCACATAATATGGGATGGAGTTTAAAATCTAAATAATTGGGTTACAACTTAGAAAAGTGAAGGAATCCAAGTCATTTATGATGTTGGTTTTAACGCAGTTACAATACTGGGATGTGATGTGTTTCTCGTTCAGGTAGAAGACACAGGATTAAAGATTTACTGGAGAATGTGGGCATCGATCCCACTACCTCTCACATGCAAAGCGAGCGCTCTACCATTTGTCTACCAACAGACGCACAACTGATTCACAGTCCACCGCATTGACAAGGGTCTTGTCTCGCACTTCCAGCAATTGAAAGGAACCAAAGGTAATGAGAACCGCTTATTCTTAAATGTTTGACTTGCAGTTGTCGTGGAAATGAACAGATAAAGTGCAACAACGCCATCATTCCTCAGTGGTGCTTTTTCCCCTAAGTGTAACATTGACCCTCTGAGGACCATCTGTACAATGAAACACTGACTTATTTCGTCCATTGTGCTGGTGTAGAAAGGCTTGACGTTAAAGGCACACAATGCTCACACTTCATGCGGGCGCATTCAGGACATTCAGGAATTTAATGTGGCCCTTGAGCCAGAAAAATACGGAAAATTGGCAGTTTATTACTAGAAGATTAAATAGACTGTTGCCATGTGCAGCAATTTATATTTCATTTTTTCCTCGTCCCTTGTTGAGTCACAGAGCCCCTGGCCCCTGATCACGTCTGATATCTGGCCCAACAAGTTGTCTGGAGCAGTTTCCTTGGTATCTCTTGGACTCAGGAAAAAAAGTACTGAAAGAGTGCTGATTAGATGAGCAGTCTCTTGGAGAATGTGGGCATCGATCCCACTACCTCTCGCATGCTAAGCGAGCGCTCTACCATTTGAGGTAATTCCCCCATTATTTGTTTATCCTTCATAGTTTATTCTCGGTTTAGTCGCCGAAAAGTCATTAAGTTTTAGTCAACTTTTAGTCAAAATGTTTTTTGTCTTTAAAAGAAATTAAATTAGGCTTGTGTGTGTGTGTGTGTGTGTGTGTGTGTGTGTGTGTGTCAGTCATATCTCGAGAACCGTTCACCTTCTCAGTCTACCACTTGTCATGTGTGTTGTTTAGAAAGCGTTGAATCAACAGCTGATCAGCGCTGTGGAGCAGTAAAGACGGAAATACGTTGTAAACCGCGACAACGGTGTGTTCACAACTGAGTCTCCGGTTCAGGTTCTGTGCACTGAGTCTAGAGTCACTGAATCAGTTTGTTATCCGCGTGTGTGAACGTCCTACGTGAGCGGGGCGGAGAGAGGCTGCTGTCTGAGTGATGCTCTGCTAACAGGGCTAAACACACACACAAGCCACAGGAGCAGCCAGAGAGCCACATGTCGCTTGTGAGCCGCAGTTTGGCCACAGCTGGACTAGATCCGCGCCGGGAGAAAATATCATATTATCTTAACACACTAAACATTTTCGTCCAGTCTCGTCTTGTCAACGAAAACAAAACATACATTTAGTCATTTTTTATCATCGAAGATCTATTTTGTAGCTCGTCAACGTTTCGTCTTAGTCATGGAAAAAAGGTCATTGATGAACATTTTTCATCATAGTTTTCTTTAACGAAATTAACCAGCCAACTAGCCATGGAAACATGACACAATGGTAAAGTCCAATGCAACCAGTTGGCCCCCCGACAGTCTAAGCGCCGTCACGTTTCCGAGTGGTTTCATATTCTTTTGGAGTACAAACCTAATTCCTCAGTGAATTTTCAACACAACCATCAAGTGGCCCAGACATGTTTTTGTAGGGGTGAATGCATCCACGTGTGGAACCAGCTCCCAGTTTGTGTCAGGGAGGCAGACACCCTCTCTACATTTAAAGTTAAACTTAAAACCTTCCTTTTTGATAAAGCTTATAGTTAGAACTGCTCAGGTGTTTAATAAACCATTTCTTTATTATGCTGCTATAGGCCTAGACTGCTGGGGGAACTTATATCATGAGCATCTCTCTCTCTCTCCAACTCTCTCCTTCTGTCCGGACACGAGTTGACACACATGTAGTGTCTCTGGTGAGAGCCAGAGTGAGAGTGGACTTCAGGTTCCTCTCTGATGAACGACATGCAAGAGTTTTTAAACCAGTGGTGTTTCACCACATCTGTGTTCAGTGAAAGAGGGAGAGCTCATCTTTCACTCTGTGTTTATGACCTGATTCATTCTGGTTTTCTATTATTTTGTTGTTGTGTGTGTTTTTTTTTCCCATTTCATTTGTAGAGGACCGTGATGTTCTCTGGTAAATTTTAATAAACATTGTGTTTTCAAAATAAAAAAAAATAAAAAAAATCTCTCCTCCCACTTTTTCTCTCCCTCTCTCTGCCCCATGTATCTACATTACATGTCACTTACTCTTTTTTCTCTCTCTCCTAGTAGATCTGACCCCAGAGCTGCAGGATCCAAACAGGATCCAAACCCATCATTATTATTATTATTATTATTATTATTATTATTACTTTTATTATTATTAATAACATCATTGCATTTATAAGTATCAGTTTTCCCTAATTATAAGTATCAGTCTAGTAGAAATTAAAGCAACTGTTATACTACCCCCCCATCCCCCGATATGTTTACAGTACATGTCACTAACCCTGTTTGTGTTTTCTATCTCTCCTAGTGTAGAGATGACCCCAGAGCTGCAGGACCCAAACCCCTCATTATTATTGTTGTTGTTATTATTATCATCATCAGTAATAACAACAACAACTGAATTGTATTTTTTAATTATAAGTATCAGTCTGGTAGAGATTACAGTGGCGGTTGTACAACTGTCCTCTCTCTCTCTTCTCTCCTACTGTCTCTCCTCCCACCCTCTTTCTGCCCACCTCTCCTCTCTTCCTCCTCTCTCTCCTCACCCCAACCGGTCGAGACAGATGACCGCCCACAACTGAGTCTGGTTCTGTCAGAGATTTCTTCCTGTTAAAAGGGAGTTTTTTCTCTCAACCGTCGCCAGGTGCTTTGCTCATTGTGGGATTTGTTTGGTTTTCCCTGTAATATTGTAATATCTACCTCACTATGTAAAGTGCCTTGAGACAATATATGTTGTGGTATGGCGCTATACAAATAAAATTGAATTGAATTGAAAAGGGCACAATGGATTAGCAGTCCATCGCCTTAACCACTCGGCCACCTCGTCGTATTTCACATAATATGAGATGGATTTTAAGATCTAAACAATTGGGGTACAACTTAGAAAAGTGAAGGAATCCAAGTGATTTATGACGTTGGTTTTAACACAGTTACAATACTGGGATGTGATGTGTTTCTTGTTCAGGTAGAAGACATTGGATGTTAGTGACGAGGACAGACACAGGATTAAAGATTTACTGGAGAATGTGGGCATCGATCCCACTACCTCTCACATGCAAAGCGAGCGCTCTACCATTTGAGCTAATTCCCCCTCTTTAACTGTGCCATCTGTAGCATCACGTCCCAACCTACCCAGCATATGTTTTCTGTCCTTAAATTGACCTCAGCCTCCACAGAAGTGAATCTACTTTCTCTTACAGACGCACAAATGATTCACAGTCCATGGCATTGACAAGGGTCTTCTTGGCTTCAGGACACACTTTGTTAAGCCTTAACATGTCCCTGATTTTCAAGGACAAGTTGAGTTTATTTTTATGTTCGTTTTGGATGATAAAAAAAATAACAACTAAGCTACAACACTTATTACCTCTGCTCTTCCCCTCCCCTACAGTCCCACACTGTATCCCCTTCTCCTCCCACCACATGGACTCTGCAGCTCTGGGCTCATTCTGAGCTCAGCTGTTACTGCTTGCACAGGCCCAGTCTGTATATTAAATGTGTTCTATAATTTTAATATTGTCCACCTTTTTGTGTTTTGTACCTTTATTAAAAATAAATCTGAGAGTTAATCTATGACTTCTGGTTCTGGCTCATGAAAGCTAACATTTTCACTATTTCTGTCTTTAATACTGACTGAATATGTGAGATTTCACATTCAAATCTGACTATTAATTGACAAAGAACACATACACTACAGACAAAACATTAAGCATTAACAGGTTTGTGTGATTTAAATATATTTTAAAAGTTATGTTACAGTACGCGTAATAATAAGAACCTACTGTTTAATTTTTCTTCTTTCCTCTTGGAAACAGAACATGGTCAGCACAGTGGAGTCCTTCTGGTGTGTCCGTCCCTAATAAACATGACAAGACACAAATACAAAATAGTAAAACGAATTTGTAAATAAAGAAGTTATGTGCTTATGTTCTGTAGATATTCAACTGTATTTGAATGTAGTTTCAGATTTACATTTTATGTACAATCACTGTACATACCAACACAGTGAATGTACAGTACAGTATGTATGGAATACTTAATCGTTATCAACATTTACGGGCACCATAGAATCATGTTTTGTTCTCATGTTTCACTTGGGAAAAATGTGACCACAGTTATTCACAAACCATATATGGAGGAAAAGTGTAGTTCTCACTCTCCGAGTATTTGTGTTAAATGCATTGAGATGAGAAGTTGGAAAAAAAAGTGTTCTCATGCTGCTTGATTGGTAAAATCTTCATATGGCCTTTTGAGTCAGAGAAACATTAAAATGTACTATTGTGTCAGTAAATTCACCTTAACAGTGACAGCACATGATGTAATGAATATTAATGTATTATTTTCAATACTTCATCAGTTTAAAATTTTTACTTGATTGTTAGTGAGCTATGAAAACGTACCTGGAGTCAGTGCTGAGGTGATGAGTCAGAGTTCAGCTCTGCCTCATGTTGAGCTTCCACTGGTCCAGTCTGTCTGGATCATCTGGAGGAAAACTTTACACACACAAATAGATTTACCTCCTTAACAAACTTCAACATCCGGTATTTGCTTGAAATGTTCGCCGCAAGACAGCGGCTCCACGGTCGAGAAGACACGTTACCTGGCTGGGGATTAGCTCAGGTGACACCTAGCGTGACCAGCGGCTAAGCACCACCGTGCGGCTAACAAACTGACAAACTATGAAGGAACCATATGGAATTATGTAGTAAACAACATAGTGTTAAACAAACCAGAATATGTTTTATATTTTAGATTGTTGAAAGTAGCCACCTTTTGCTTTGATGACAGCTTTGCACACTCTTGGCATTCTCTCAATCAGCTTCATGAGGTAGCCACCTGGCATGGTTTTCAATTAACAGGTGTGCCTTGTCAAGAGTTAATTGCTGGAATGTCTTACCTTCTTAATGTGTTTGACAGCATCAGCTGTGTTGTGCAGTGGTAGGGTTGGTACAAAGGTCTACACAGTGAATAGCCCCATTTGACTACTGTTCTAATCCATATCATGGCAAGAACTACTCAACTAAATAAAGAGAAACGACAGTCCATCATTACTTTAAGACATGAAGGTCAGTCAATCCAGAAAATATCAACAACTTTGAACATATCCTCAAGTGCAGTTCCAAGACCCTCAAACGCTATGATGAAACTGGCTCTTGTGAGGACCGTCCCAGGAAAGGAAGACCAAGACTTACCTCTGCTGCAGAGGATAAGTTCATCAGAGTTACCAGCCTCAGGAACCGCAAATTAACAGCACCTCAGATTGGAGCCCACATAAATGCTTCACAGAGTTCAAGTAGCACACACATCTCAACATCAACTGTTCAGAGGAGACTGCGTGAATCAGGTCTTTATGTTTATTATATATTTATATAATGAATTGCTGCAAAGAAGCCACTTCTGAGGAAGAACAACAAGAAGAAGAGAATGTCATGGACCAAGAAACACAAAGAATGGTCATTCGTGGAAATCTGTCCTTTTGTCTTATGAGTCCAAATTTGAGATTTTTGGTTCCAGCCGCCATGTCTTTGTGAGTCGAGAAAAGGTTAGCAGATGGTTTCTACATGTGTGGTTCCCACAGTGAAGCATGGAGGAGAAAGTGTGATGGTATGGGGGTGCTTGGCTGGTGACACTGTTAGGGATTTATTCAAAATTCAAGGCACACTTAACGAACATGGCTACCACAGCATTCTGCAGTGACATGCCATCCCATCTGGTTTGCCGTAAGTGGGAACATCATTTGTTTTTCAAAAGGCAATGACCCCAAACACACCTCCAGGCTATGTAAGGGCTATTTGACCAAGAAAGAGAGTGATGGAGTGCTGCGTCAGATGACCTGGCCTCCACAATCACCGGACCTGAACCCAATTGAGATGGTTTGGGATGAGTTGGACCGCAGAGTGAAGGCAAAGCAGCCAACAAGTGCTCAGCACCTCTGGGAACTCCTTCAACACTGTTGCAAAACCGTTCCAGGTGGATACCTCATGAAGCTGATTGAGAGAATGCCAAGAGTGTGCAAAGCTGTCATCAAAGCAAAGGGTGGCAACTTTCAAGAATCTAAAATATAAAACATATTATGGTTTGTTTAACACTTTTTTGTTTACTACATAATTCCATATGTGTTCCTTCATAGTTTGGATGTTTTCAGTATTAATTTATAATGTAGAAAATAAAAAAATAAAGGAAAACCATTGAATGAGATGGTGTCCACACTTTTGACTGGTACTGTAGTTGTTTTTTGACACTTGCTTTGACATACATGTATAAAGAACGCAGCTGGAGATTGTCAGAGTTAGACACAACATGAGGATAAATCTGGCGTAGAAAGCAGTGTTTTTGTTTACATGGCCACTTGCTGGGAATTTTGTATAACATTTTCCTGCTGTATTCTCATATGGGCTCACTTGGACATTTTCTGGAAATGTTTCTAGATGGCTGGCAGGACAAGTTCAAAGATTTGCGGACATTTGCGCTCCAACATTCAGCCCCTCTGGACAACGTCAGTGCATGTCTGAATGCAGCTATTGATAAGTTATTAATTTCAGCCTTTAGTTATTGGATATGTTAAAATAGAAACCTAAAAAAACAATATGCGATTCACTGTCAAGTATATGAGGCAGGACACAAACGCAGGAAGTAAAAATAATTGTTAAATAACAAAAAGGGCACACTTCCAGTCTTTAGCAGGATGGGCAAGCAAAAGAAATGCTGGGTATCCAAACAAGCAACAGTGCAAAAACAAAACCAGGAACCAAAACAACCAAACCGAGCTGAAACTGACCTGAACATAACAGACTAACTGACAAGAACAAAGAGATGATGAGACAAATTAGGAACAGTTCCAGACAATCACAGGGAAACACAAGAAAACGTAAAGTGACCCAAAAAGACAAAGAAGAACAGTTAGTGACTACAAAGTAAAACAGGAAATAGAAAAAAAAGATGTAACAAGGAACACAAATAAGTAACTTAACAGAAATGACCATACTAAAACTTGAAATCAGAAGACCAAAGATTATTCCAAAATTCATATATATATAAAGAGTCCATGAAGAAAAACCAAGTCTTTTTCAGAGTGAAATAACAGATCTCATATCCTGGCAGATCATGACATTCAAAAGGATTTCAATTTGATGCAGGATTAAAAAATAGAATGCTATAGAGTCCCATATCCACAGTTCTCTATCTAAAATAAATTTTATTGCTACTTCCTTTTGGAAAAAGTGCCTTAATAATTTAGATTTACTCCAATAGTAATGTTGAAACTATATAACCTGGAGTCAGATTTTTCTGGGCAACACAAGGGTACATGTCAGCAAAAACTGTTTCAGAAGACTAAACTGGACAAGAATGTCTCTGTTGGCACCCTCAAGTCGAACAGGAAAATCAGGGCTCACCAGAACACTGAAGGATCAGCTAGACCCGGAAAAGTTATGGACTATATGTATATAGTGCTTTTCTAGTCTTATTGACCACTCAAAGCTCTTTTCAGCCCAAGCCACATTCACCCATACACACAGCACTGCTGTATACCGTGGAAGAGCTGTCAGAGGCAATTCAGGATTAAGTGTCTTGCCCAAGGGCACATCGGCATGCGGACTGGGGGAAGCTGGAATCAAACCACCAACCTTCGGGTTAGAGGACGACCGTCTCTACCTTCTGAGCCACAGCTGTCTCTGAACTTTATAGTTTTAGACTATACGTAGTTAAGACATCTTGATACTAAAGCCATTCTGTGTCATAGTCTTAGATTATAGTTTAGACATCCTGATACCAAAGAGTAATTCTTTCTGTTTGATGACGACATGATTCTGAGAGTTAAATACATCACTGACTGGGACAGGGAGATTTTTGGGACATCATGCACTGACACTTTTTGATCTTTGTATGAACCAGAAATATCCTCAATATTAAGCTCCTGTAATAAATACTTCTGCTTAAGAAATTCTACGATCTCTGTCTTCCTGATTTAACTGCATCAGTTTTTCCATTACAATTGGTATTCATTGGTTCAGTGTTTTTATGATGACAACCTCCCAGTACAGTTTTGTACAGTACAAGAATTTGAATACTTAATTAGTTCTTTGAAGAATGCCAAAGTATATTTGATAAACAATTTTAGAGTATAGCAGTATAAAGCTAAAAAAAAGAGAGCTCAAACTATGAACATGGAGTAATTTAAAAATGATCTAGCTATTGTACCCTTCTGCAAATAAATTTTACACACTACAGGTCATTAGCATCAGAAATGACAATCAATGAGTAAGGACTTTTTATTACACAAGTTCTGTTTTACAATTTAAACTAACTCACACTCATTTACCCACTTTAACATCCCCACAGTTTGAAAAAAGATAGTCCGGGTCTTGAGGGGGACAAGAGAGTCTAGGCTGAGGGATAATGCTGCATTGTAGTGGGCAACTAGGCCATCCATCGCAGAATCAGGGGGAATTTGGGGCCAGGTGGATCTCCACAGTGTTTGGCGGGAATGATGCATTCACAGACTTGAAGTTCCTGAAAGTGATGGTGCGTTAGGGTTGTAGCATGGGCAGGGGAACAGGAATAGAGAAAACGATGGCACTGTGATTGGATACAGTCAGGTCAGGTCAATGCACTGCAGGTGGGAGGGGGTAGTACCAGTGGAACACACCAGATCCAGTGTGTGACCTTTGATGTGAGTGGGGCCTTTAACATGCTGAGTGATGTTGAGTCAGTCCAGGAGTGACAGGAATTCAGCAGCGGAGGGACAGCTGTTACAGTCAACATGGATATTGAAGTCCCCAAAAAGGTGTGTGGATGGAGACCTGGAGCAGATGGAGGTGAGAAGCTTAGATAGCTCAGACATAAAGGTAGTGGAGGATTTGAGTGACAGTAAACAAGGACGACCTGGAGCTGTGTAGACCCAGCAAATGAAAAACGGAGACACCCGAATGAAGTGACGTTAGGCACTGGAAATTTTTAGTCTGTAATATCGGCATCTGCCCCAAAAAAATCCAATATTGGTCGGGTTCTAGCTCTGACATTGTTGCAGTCCGACAGAGCACCGGTCAGACATTCAGGGGGTAACGAAGGGTTTGAAAGATTTAATGGCCTCGAGGCAATTTTGGGACGATGTGACAGCAGAGGGTTCAGGAGTTCCAATGTGGAGAATTATATGGACATAATGACTGCAACAATGAAGCACCGGGTAGCTAAGCTACCAAAGCCACAGAATGGTGAGCAGGCATCCAGCATTAAACCACTTCAACAGGGTTGCAGTGGAGAAGGAGCCAAAATAATTGGTATAGTCCTTGTATCAATTGGCAATTATCTCATTGGGGTGTTATCAGAGAAAATATTCCCAGTTTGTTCTTTTCGAGGTGGATCACTAAGTAAGGTCAGTCTACTTTGGGTTGTTACGACATTATGGCTAATAATACAAATGTTGATTCAGAATATTAATGGGATTTTCACTTCTGGAACCTTACTTTTGAGCTCTATTCCTGTGGTTGTGATTGGACACCAAACAGCCAATCAGGTTTGACCTTCTCCGATTGGTTCATTTTGTGAAACAAATACAACACAGTGCCATGTTGAGCGAGTGTAAAGGCAAATTTAAGCAAGCACAGAGTGTAAAAGTTGAAAGGAAGAGAGACACACTGAGCAAGCTGTGGTCTGACCACACAGAGCCACAGTTTGTTTGAGTTGTGTTACACCATTGCCTCTGCTAGAAGGGACACACCCTGATCACCATGGGCAGAGGCCCTTCCCAAATCGCAGGTCACTGAAGGTCACTGCAGGCAAATACTACCCAATCACCTGCTCCCACTCTGGAAAGCAGCAACAGGTGAGCGGCACTCAGTTGATTGGAGCTGAGGGAAGCCACCCAGATGTGGCTCCTCCCCCTGATTGACCTGTTGTTAAGAGCAACAATCTGAGAGGAGAGAGGGAGAGCGAGGACTTGTCAGCAGGAGCGTGAATAAAAGACTGCTCCATATAAAGAGGCAGAAGATTGTTGTTTGGACCAGGAAACCGAAGAGGGAGACCCACAGTCCGGTGTTCAGGGTGCGGTCAAATTGTCCTTCCTATCTACTGTTCCTATGTACTATTCCTCGTCCTCAGTGGAATACATCATGAGGTCAAGGAGATGTGTAAAGGAGGACTGATAGGAATTAGGAAAAGCCAGCAGCGCTGCTCGGAGAATCCGACTCAACTTTCACTATAGTACGTCATCAAGCGACGGTGGATGTTATTGACGTGCGTCTGCCGTGGTGAAACTACAAATTTCCGAAGATGGACTACAAAAAGCGCATCTTACAGGCCACTTGGCCCCATGCTTTCTTAGTGGGTTGATTCATAAACATGGACAACACAATGAAAAATAATTTGAAATAAAAACATAAATCTAAGCTACGGAACTAAAATGAAACAGTTGTCACATTGATAATGTTTGCTGTCGCTCCTGTTCACTCATATTTATCAATATGAATCCCAATGATTTTATGAAAATAAATGTTAAATGCAAGGATCTAAGATGTTATGCCTACAAATGTAAAACTGTGGATATTATCATTCTTACATTTCAAACACGTAGCGTGTCCCATACATCCATCCATCGTCTACCACTTTATCCATTTAAGGGTCGCGGGAGGGTGGAGCCAATCCCAGCTAACATTGTCCATCAAAAGGACATATTTACTGTAAAATATGATAATTTCTGTAAAATGGACAAAAGTTCCACCAAGTGGACACATAATATGACAAGTTCAAAAAGTGGACAAAAAGTCCAGCTAGGGGACAAGTGGTGTCCGATGGCAATACCCAGGACCCAAACTGTGGTACGCACACCACTGGTGGGACGTGAGCTCTCTCAAGTGGTACACGGGAAGAAGCGCCGAAATATAGTGATTCTTTGTATTCTCAATTGTAGTGTGTGTGTGTGTGTGTGTGAGAGAAAGAGAGAGGGAGTGACACAACCCTTGCAAAGTAAGAGTAGTGTGGAAAAGTTTAAGTTGCAGTTGTAGTGCTACCCCTTTTGTACAATGTGTCTGACAACAGTCAACAATAAATAATATGCTTATTAGGAATAAACCTGCCTCCTGCGTGAGTTGTCCATAGCTGAATAGGGTCAGACTACGCTATTGTATTTTAACGTTGGTCATAATAACCTGAAAAAGAAACACAAAGTCGTTATTTAGTGGATTGGCTTAACCTTCCAGACGGGCTCTGAACGAGCCAGTCACAACCCGGGCGTCCTATTACGAAACATGAAGCTGCTCCTGGAGTAACCACGCCCCCAACCTGAGAATCTCTGACCAGACCAAGACCAACATAAACCTGTACATGGAATATGAGCCCTTTAAGTACAAACCTCTTTTCATTTCTTTTGATGCGATCAGAAACGTTCCTGAATGTTGTCTTGAAGCTATCCCCATAAATGGCAATGCCAATCTGAAAGAACAAATCATGTGATGGTAGGAAAATGCAATGGTCTAGAGGACACAAATATTACAAATTATATTGCATATTAAATTGTTTAATCATGGCTCCAAGAGGCTTTTTTGTTCAACTTGGCCTTTTACAAGTGCCCCTCAAATTCTGTTTATCCTGAATTTAAACCGTATTGAGGTGCTTTATTTTTGTAATTGTATAGGGGGCGCAAGTGTTTCCCATAATATTTTGAGATGGCCAAGTGTGGGTGGACCTGGGACCCTCAAGGGGGGACCTGGGGCATGCTCCCCGGAAGAAAATTTTATACATTTTAAAGTTAAATCCATCAATCTGGTGTACTTTGACAGCAATTTAGGAGGCTAGATCTATGAAGAACTATTCGCTCTTGTAAACAACTATGTGCTGTGGCTTTACAACCTATATATGTGTTGTGTGCAGGGGTCCAGACTAACTTTTTTTTACAAGGAATGCTGTAGCCCCTTTATGAAGATTTTAGGGCCACATCAGAAAATGTATGGGCACACCTTAAATCGACCTGCAACGCAATTTTACACATTTTTGCCCATTTTAACTGTATTACTTATAAATGCTTCGGTAATGAATAGTTTCATTTTAAGTTCACAATGTCACAATTTAATTGAATTGAATGAGGGAAAAGGGTCAATGGTTATATTGCCATTGGTGAGTGAGATGGTAGCAGGGATTAATGCAAAAAAAATGAATCTGATTGATTATTTGTTTCTTTTTCTGGCCAAGTCACTTTGCCCATCTACCTTTTTAGAGGCCACTTTTTTCTGCCATGCGGTCGCTTCCCATAGGTTTTCATGTAAAAAGGTGAATAACGGTGAATCTAATTGATGGAAATCGTAGAGGCAGGGAACTTTACTTCCTGTGTAGACGCAAAGACATACCCACGAGTGAAGTTGACGTGACCCCCGCAGTTGACTAATAACTCCCAGATTCTTCCGCCTCTCACACACTTTAGTCTACACTGGTGGAGTGCGGACTCGCTGCCTCGTTATTTTTTCGGGGGAAAAAAGAAAAAGTCTTCACATTTGCAGGTCGCACGTGTGTGAGTAGTTGTAAAAATACCTCGCAAAGTACAAAATGCCACCATTTGGTCGCAGTCTGGAGTCTCATCAATGTATGGGAAAGCCTGGTGGCCCTATCGAGCTATCTTGCCACACCCAAATAAAACACCCATATCAGATAAACTTCATCTCCTGTAATGGGTGTGCCAGCGTTTGCGAGATTTCAAGCATCCTTAACCCCTCAAAAAGGGCTTTGTCTTTAATGGCGAAGAATGCGGTGCCATCGCAATAGCCTTAGAAGAAAACTCACAGCATCATCAACATCTCAAGTTTCTTCAGCCCAAATTTGAGGTGGATAAGTGGTCCAATCTTCCTGTTGGGTGGATGTAAGGGCTCCCAGAGGCTTTTTTGTGCCTACCAAATTTCATTAATCTACATCAAATTTAAAGGTAGGCGCTTTGACTCTGAAATGTTGTAGGGGGCACTATCGAGCCATTTTGACAAAATTAGACTAAATAACCATTTCCGCTATCAGGATTTGCCACTTTTAACATGTCTGCAAGGTTTCATAATGTTCTAAGCATCCCAAAGCCCTGAAAAAACCTATTCGTATGTAATGGCAAACACTGCGTTTAATACATGGTCAAAACTTTCACAATATTAAATCATCAAGGTCTCACAACTAAGCTGACCAAATTTAAGCTGGATCTGGTGAACCTGCAAGGCAGAGGACTTCCTGTTGCCAGTAGATGGCACTATGATCATGTTTCAATATTGACATGCACATGTGATGACAGGACTGTTATCATTCCTCAGAAATTTGGTACACATATGTGGCTCTAGCGTAAGTTCAGTCAGACAGACTATTCTCATGCTTGCTTCAGTTGTAGTTTAATTCTCATTCATCCTGCCTTTCATCCACTCACGCATGTGCACTCTTAGTTTCTTACTGTCATTTCAGTGATCAGCTGTTCATCAGCTTGGGCCTGTACTACGTAACAGGATTTGCGGTTATTGAGGTAACTTAAGCTTCAACTGGGTTTACCATCTTGCGAAGCTGGTTCTCTTCTTATCGGGGTAAATCCCCATGGTAACTGATGCTGAACTGTTCGTAAGAGATCAAATCTCTCAACAGCCCCACTACTGACCAATCAGATCACTGGAAACCAGAGTACTCATTCAATAGGATCCGGTCAGTGACAAAGGAGTTTAGACTAGCGTGACAATATTAGAGAGCAGCAGATATTTATGAATGAATGGAATCATGTTGCTGTTCCAGACTTTTCATGTGTCCACTCTGGTTCTAGAACAGAACTTCTAATAAACAGAGAAAGAGTGTTCGCACTAAATAAAAACATAGACGTATTAATATTAGTGCTTGATTTGAATTCAATAACGATGATTTGATTCAAGACAGATTCATTTTTGTTTATTTTTCTATCACTGCAGCTCGGAACAACACTAGGAGACTGTGGCGATAAATAGTAACAAAAACTAAAAACTTTTATTAGAACAATGATCCACACTGATCAATATTCCTCATGATCACGAATGAACAGTTGGGTCTGATTTACACATTAACGTCTCCTCTCCTCTGCTTCAGCAGCAGAAACAGTCTGAGATCACTTAAACATTTAGTTTAAAAACATAAACACTTATCTTACATTAAGATTTTTCCAATAGAAGAAGGAAAAGGCTTAACGTGACTTAATGTGCTTAATGTAAGATAACGTCCATAATTATAGGATTTCGCTTTTGATTTTTTCACAGGTGTACGTGTTTATGACAAGACATATCTGAGAGAAATGTGGTGATTATAGATGGCTGCTTTAACACATTAAGTGACGTTAAGCCTTTTCACGTTAAACATTAAACATTTAAGAACGTCTTTATCTCAAAGTGAACACTTTACCACACAGGTGTCAGAGGGAAATCTAATTCGGGTAGATGTCAACAATTCACATCAGACAATTCATATAGTTGAATAAATATTAAAAACATAACTCAGCAATAAATATAATAACAACATAAATAACGCACAATCTAAAAAATGTATTGCTTCCCCCCCCAACAGGACCAGTCACGTGCGAAGGTGTGTACAATTGAATGATCATTTGTCCTTGCCATGTTGTTTCATCTGGAGCTGATGTGAAACCAGCTTTCAGGCTTTCAGGAACAGCATCAACATGCTGATATGGAGGAAATAATGATGATCTTCCACAGAGCAAATCCGTTCCCCAGACCAGAGGAGGTGGAGGCCGGCTGCTGGCCTTGCTGGCCATGAGGCATTCGTGCTGTTTGTGCCGTCGATGGAGCCACATCATAATTCTTCCACCTAAAGAGCCAGAAGAGACGATACATCAACAGAAAACTCTTCCCCTCCGCGCTGCTTCACTGTGTCTGTGATGCCAAGGGCACATTTCTAGATTTTTACAATGACAATCCAGGATCGGTACATGATGCACTGGTCCTCTGCAGAACCCCCATGGCGCTGCATCCACCAGCTGGTACTTTCTGTTGGGAAATGGAGGATAGCTGTTTCTGCAGCATCAGGTTACCATCATGACACCAAACCTTCAGCATGTAGCAAGTAAAAACTCTGTCTCAATAAACACTGACACATGAGACAAAGCAGATTTGGTGACTTTAAAATACAGTGCATTTAAGTTGAACAAACCCGTGCAAAGACCAAGAGCATCACTGAGCACATTTGAGGTGTTTCTCAATATGCATTCTTGTCTGTATTTGGGCTCTCGTGTACTTGTAAAACGTCATCAGCCGCAGCCCGAATACTGTTCCCATTCAAAGAATGCATCTAGCTAAGTTTAGTCCAAATGCCAGGATGTTGTTCTTCCTCTGTCCCTTCTATTGGGGATACATCGGAGGTGACTTGTGTGGACTTGGGACAGCCAAGTATCCCAGAATGCATTTCGCAGCAACCAGCAACATCAACGGGGAAGGAGAAAAGTTATAACTTTTGAATTAAAACCGGGTTATTCATTTTTGAAAGCAGTGGTGTATTGAGGATATTTGCAACAACCAAAGAAATTACAGAGTTCTATATTTTACAGTGATATAGATTTATTTACAACAACGCAGTTACATTTAAGTTACTTAGAACAAGAAAAGGAACATTACAAGAAATGTACATATACAACATATTTACACACAAACATTATATAAATAATAATAAATCTATCTATTTCTATAGCTACAGCTTGTTGACAAATGAAAATGTTAAGCAACATGAAGTAAACATAGGCAGACATGACAAAAGGACTTGTTGATATTATTGTATTGCATATTGGTCCAAAATCTTTCATATGTGTTCATCTGGTCTATCTATGCATTCACATATCTCTGTCATTTAAATTACGTTTTAAACTTATAGTACAAATGACTATCTGGAGAGCACAACTGTCTAGATAAAGACATGCATGCAGTCCATCTGGAATGGAGAGCTGGGCAGCAAGCCTTCTCTGGACACCAATACCGGACAGGTTCCTCTAGTCAGCCTCTGCATCTGGTCCAAGGCTCTTCCTCTTCCCCCTCCATTTAATATTCATCCAACTATATGAATTGTCTGATATGAATTGGTGATGACTACAGGTCCCAGTAGAGGCTGTCCTGTGCTCACAGCCATGCACCATGTAGCTCTATTGGCATGCGCGAGAGAACACCAGAATTGGCAGGTCCGCCATTGAGATGAGAGTTCACACTGAGCACAATGTGACAGCCGTGAAACAGGCGGTGGGTCAGTGATGGTCTAACAGAGGCAAATCCTTGGAGGGTCCCACTTAACTCCATATCATAGCCAACAGTACCCTGACTGCTTCATTAACTTAAATAACTTCATCATCTTCTTCAGGAAAAAAGTCAACACCATCCGCTCTCTTCTCTCCAGCTCTCCTGCTCTGTCCCTACTGCCGACCCACTTCCTGAAATTTTTCAGCCTCTCTGTTGCTTCCCCAAGATCTCTCAGCGAGAGGTTGAGGACATCATCCGCAGGATGAAACCCTCCACCTTTACCCTGGCCCCTTTTACTACAGCCCTGGTAAAATCCAACGTCTGCGCTCTAAGTCCCCTAATCACCCAAGTCAACCACTCCAGGATGGATATGTTCCATCTGCTCTCAAAACTGCTGTCATCAGACCCCTCCTCAAAAAACCCACCTCAGACCCAGAAATCTATGGCCTATTTCCAACCTCCCATTTCTGTCCAAAGTGCTGGAAAAAGTAGTCGCCGCACATCTTCAGGACCCCCTAAATTCTCACTCCCTGTTTGAGAAGTTCCAGTCCAGCTTCCGTTCCGCCCACAGCACCATAACAGCCCTGGTCAGGGTCACAAACAACCTGCTGATGGCGGGCTGACACTGGATCACTATCACTCCTCATCCTTCTGGATCTGTCTGCAGCTTTCGACACGGTTGACCATAACATCCTCCTTCAGTTCCTCCACCACACCATCGGACTCTCTGACTCCGCCCTGAGCTGGTTCCAGTCCTACCTGTCTGGAAGAAAAGAATACATCTCCTTATGAGGAGCAAAATCGCAAACACTCACTGTCACTTGTCCCCCAAGGGTCGGTTCTCGGCCCCAATCTGTCCACCCTCTACACTCTTCCCCTTGGCCGCATCACCAGCCAGCATGAAATATCATTCCATCGCTACGCTGATGACACACAGCTCTACATAAAAACCCATCCTATCTCATTTGCAGCCTCACTGTCATGGTCATCATCATCACTGAGCTCCTGCCTTGAGGAGATAAAGGCGTGGATGACAGAAAACTTCCTACAGCTTAATAGTTCCAAAACAGAAGCTATTTTAGTTGGCACACCACACCAGGTCCAGTCGTCCCCCATAACCCAAATCACCTTCTCTGGTCAAAATATACCCCTGTCATCAACAGTCACCAACCTGGGTCTAAGATTTGACCCTCATCTTACATTTGACACCCACATTGAACATTGCCAAACTCCATCCCACACTCTGTCTGTCAGATGCCGAAAAACTTGTCCACGCCTTTGTCTCCACAAGGCTGGACTACTGCAACGCTCTCCTCATCGGGACTCCTTGCAAGAGCATTCAAAAGCTTCAATACGTCCAAAACAGCACCGCTAGGATCCTGATGAGGATACGAAAATATGACTACATCACAGCCGTCCTTCACTCATTCCACTGGCTTCCTGTCTCTTTCAGGATTGATTACAAAATCTCCCTACTCACCTATCAGTGCCTCCATGGCAATGCCCCTCCCTACCTGAAAGATCTACTCCGCTACTCTAACCTCCGCTCCGAAAACAAAACCTTCAACCTTCACCCCTCCAGGACCAGGCTGCGCACCATGGGGGATCGAGCCTTCTGCTCTGCCACTCCTCGCCTGTGGAATTCCCTTCCAGACCACCTGAGGGCTCTACAAAGCACTCTCTCTTTAAAGAAGCGCCTGACAGCCTTTCTTTTTAAACAAGCATTCCCCTAATTTTTTGTACTTTTTTTTATCAACCAATTTTAAGGAGAGGCAGTGACAAATGTCACTTGTCTTGAGTTTGAATGGACAACAGCTATATCGGCTTTATCAGTCTTAACAGTTTTACAAATAAAATTTCAATAAAATTTTATTTGTATAGCGCCAAATCACAATATACATGGTCTCAAGGCACTTTACAAAGTGAGGTTGAGGCCTCAAAATATTTACAGAGAAAATACAAAAGTACCCACAATGAGCAGCACTTGGCGACTGTGGAGAAAATAACTCTCTTTTAACAGAAAGAAATCTCTAATAGAACCAGACTCAGTTGTGAGTGGAAAATCAGCTGACAAGTTGGTGAGAGGAGAGAAATGGTGGAGAGAGGAGAGGTGTGCGGAGAGAGAGAGAGAGAGAGAGAGAGAGAGGGGTTAGTTGTAAAACAAGAATTATGATGTCATTAATAATAATAATAATAATAATTATTATTATTATTTTGTACCAATAATTACAAAACTAATATTGACACGTATAGATGCAGTGATGTTATTAATAATAGTAATAATGAATATGCATTAGGATCCTGCAGCTCTGGAGTCAGAGATACACTAGGAGAGAGAGAAAACACAGAGTTAGTGACATGTAATGTAAATACATGGGGGGCAGAGAGACAGAGAGATGCATGATGGTCTAAGCGTATAGCAGCATCACTCAGAGATTGTTAAGTAAACACCTTAGCTGCTCGAACTACAATCTTTATCAAAGAGGAAGGTTTTTAAGTTTAACTTTAAATGTAGAGAGGGAGTGTGCCTCCCATTCTACTCTTACACACTCTGATCTATTGGGATAATATGGAACTATGAGCTATGTAAAATAAGATGGAGCCTGATTATTAAGGGTTAGGAGCAGGATTGTGAATTATATTCTGAATTTTAGAGGGAGCCAAGATAAATATAATCTCTTTTTATAGTTAACGGGAGGCTTTTCACAGACTTGTAATGAATTACAGCAGTCCAGTCTAGCAGTGACAAATGCATGGACTAGTTTTTCAGCATCCTTTTGAGATAAGATGTTTTCTAATGATGAATGGCAAGTGAAAAAATTTGTCCTAGTGACTTGTTGTATGTGTGAGTCAAAAGACATGTCCTGGTCAAAAATAACTCTAAGGTTCTTCAGAGCAGACCCTCAGATACATGGGCGCATGTAGAAGCAGAATGTGTCCTGAGTGTAAGCATTGTGAACAATAACTTGGTGGTGCTAAACATAACCATGCTGACGCCGATGTGTCCTTGCTGTGACCAGTATCTTGTGGAAGCTATCGAATGTAAGGACATAGATGACCAATGTCATGTCAAGATATCTAGCATGATGATGCAGATGTGTACGTGTGTGGACAATCGAACATGTGACATCCCAAGCTGCCTGTTTCGTACATAGTCAGTACAAAAGAACTGTACACCCATATGCTCTTTGAATCGTCTTCGTTTTGTGATCAAAATAAACGTCTCCCGCTGAAACTGCTCATCGTCTGCCACGACTTGTCTTTCTGCAGACCTCCTGAAACCTGAAATTCCTTACATAATTGGCGTCGGAGAGGGACCGGAGCTGATCTGGACAGACAGTGGAGCTCCTTCTCCAAAAGTCTCATTCAGTTTCGCAATCACAAGGACCGTTACAGGAATCTTTCCTGCCACAAGCAATAAGACTGTTCAACACTCCTGGCACATTTGCACCTTCATGTTACCATGTTCTTCTGCACATTACTGCTAACTGATTGCACATACTGCACTTCACACTGCATTTCATGTTCATTCTTAATATTTATATTCATTATTCTCTATATTTTTGGCAATTTTTTAAATATTTGTTCACATTAGTTTTTTGTATACGCTGTATATTTTGTGAGGTGTGTTGTGTGATACCTGCTGCTGTAACACCGAAATTTCCCAACTTGGGATTAATAAAGTACCTATCTATGTATTTATGTATCTATCTATCTATCTATCTATCTATTTATCTCATGTCTGCATGGTTTAATAACATATGATAACATAAAATAAGGAGATTAGGTAATTGGAAATACAGTCAGATTTGCCCCCATTTCCATTCAATCTATACCTGCGTTTATTGTCCAACTGAGGGAAAAAAACAAGATAATGCAACTGGATAGCCCAGACCACATCTGGAGTTGGTGTGACCTGCGCCGTGATCAGATCTTAGCCAGGTGGAAATGACACGTGAATACTTTGACCACTATATATGCTATATACACTTCAAGAGTAGTCACCCTGGGGCACTCTAGGGTGTTAATCCGGGCCTGTATATACAACTAAACTGCAAGCAGCCAACAACATGTTTGAGGTAAAATAATATTTTACCTAAATTAATATTGTCCCATTTGTTTGTAAATATTCACTGTATTTAATAATATTAATACATTCACGATTTCATATGTCAGGCATGTCCTGCTTGCCAGCAATCCGAATGCGCCCAAACTGCTCGGACCCTGATTGTTGCAGCTCAGGAACAATATTTGTTTTTGTTTTGTTGTTCAAGCAGCACAATCTTTTGCTGCCACCGGGGCGTTCTTATGATGCAATAACAAATATGTTTAGAGAGGGCACAAAAAAAATGGAAGAAAAATAAATAATTGGGATATTTTATGAATATTTTTCTAAATCCTATGACTTTTCAGTAATGCTGAGGACAAACGTGAAAGTATGTCAGTCACAAATCACCGCAGGATTTCTCAATATACAAATTGGTGATTTTTCCAAACCTGTAGCACCATGTAGCTTACTGTAGATTTGCATTCAGCACTTGGAAGCGAGGGAGATATATAGATAAGATCATTCATTAATCAGAGCGAAGGTGTTTTAAACCTCCAAGTGTCCTTGGGCCATACTGCCCTGATAGAGATTTGCTGAGATACTGGTTAATAAGCTATTGGCTAGCCCCTGTGACAAACACTCGTCTGATTCACTTCTGTGTTGTAACACTGCTCTCAGGTGCCCGACAATAACACCACATCGGTGTAGATCATTTTATAGTGTAACCACTGGTCATGCATTCCTCTACTGTCAAAGCAGAAAGCAGTATTAGATCATTTTTGTTTTACCAGAAAAATAAGAAATATTAAATATATTTAATATGTATAAATATTTGATTCCATTACATACTTAAAATGTATACCTTCTATAAGTAAAACAGTCCATGGGTATGACCACAAATTTCTATAACAGATAGCATTGTTCTGCCATTTCCACTCAGAAATCACAACAATCAAAAAGTCTTATTCCAGAGATTTGAGTTTGGCTATGACTATGTTTACAATCATATCCTTGACTTGTACTGTCTGTCTGATCAGTGGAGAGTCAAATGAATGTGCCTCAAGCAGGAAACGGGGCTGTAGACCAGCAAGTCTCTCTTGGCTGTTGGCCGCCCATGTTGGCTATTTAACAGTCTGATGGTCCTTCGTCTTTCTAGACAGTACTCTCTATCACCCAGTCAGTGCTGTCTACCGTTCCCTTGCTCCCCCCTGTGTCTCCCTCCTCCTCGCACTGCAGCAGCATAACATTTACAGACAGGCTCCTCTTAGTCCAGATACTGCTGATCTTCTGTGGTTTGTTACACAGCTGAGCAGCACTGGTGCCTGCTACATCTCCCATGTCAAAAGACTGGCTCCTTTTCAGCTTTGAGTCCAGAGGGAGCATAAGGAGTCGGCTGAGGCCCGAGTCCAGTGTCCAACCCAACAGCGGCTCCCTGTCACTTTGTGGCTTTGCTGTTGCCATCAAAGTTCTACCGGATGCTCCTGGGTCCTGTTCCTGCGCTGCCTGCAGCTCAAGTGAGGTGAAGGCTCCATAGAGGTGGTCCAGGTTGGACTGGGGTTTAGAGGGAGCTGACCTCCAAATGTTGGCAAGTGTGCTTTTGGGGCTGTATGAGCCCCCATCCATGGAACCTGAGGAAGAAGAGGATAAGGTGAGACTGCTCTGGAGGGAACCACACTTGAACTCCACCACCTTGTCTTGCAGAGTCACTTTTGGCTTTATAATCAGCTCAAGCTGAGACTGAGGCTGAGACTGGTTTATAAAAAGTCCATTTTGACCGAGTCGACCACCGTTGGTGTGAGAATGTGTTTCACTGAGACTGGTCAGCTTCCCTGCAGGGAGTTCAGTATCTGCAGCTTTGTAGTGCACCATTAGGATGACGATGAACATGAGCAGGGTGGCCACGATGATGCCCCCAACCACCAGGATCATGGTGCCTCCCAGCATCTGGCCGGGCAGAGACTGGCACTGAGAGTAGTCTTCCTGAGTGAAGAAATGTGTGCAGTCCACAATGTTGGTCGCTGTGAGCGTGGTGGCAGCATCATCCCAGGCAGCTAGCACACACAGATCATAGCGAGTCGCAGACACCAGATTTGTCACCAAGAAATCTTTGCTGGAGGCTGGAATCATCCTTCACAAAGAGAGGGAAAATAATAAACAATTAACAACAAATTCATATATATATATATATATATATATATATATTTGTATGAACCATCAGCATCTCATATATAGTGACTCATTAGTATATAAATATGAGTCATCAGCATCTAAACAGCATATGCTGCATATCAGCTGATGGAAAAATAACTAACTGCTGTGGAAGGCAATGCAAGCTCTATTCATTAAAGGAGAGCCAGGAATTCCATTTGCATTCCGCTGGAGTTTCTATCCACTAATGGTAGCTGCCTTAACAGCTAACAGTAATTGGCTTCATCTCCCAGAGCCATCTGTTTTGCTGCTGTGGAAAGGGGGTCAATTTGATGTTGGAGCTCTTGCAGTAATGAATAAATAAGTAGAACACTGGAAAGTGACATACATTTTGTATGGGGCCGGCCAAGAGATATTTGGACCAGTGGGAACTGTCAGAGGACCAAGTGGTTGGAACAACAACACAAGGAACTAGGAGGTTGGGGTGCTGAACTCCAACTTTTACTGTAGCAAGCATTTTTGTATGCATTACAGTATATGTTTTGTGTGTGTGTGTGTGTGTGTATTTCTGTGTGGTTGTGTGTCTGGCGGGTTCAGGGAATCAGCTTTTATTTTTCTGTAAGAAATATGCCAACCTATCATTGTTTTAAAATGTATCTCAATTTTTAATTGTGTCCAGTTTTTTAATTCCATCTCCAACGCCTAGAATCATCAGTAAGTAGCAAACATGTATAGATGCAGAACAATAGCAACAATAACTAAATGAGGGGTGGTATAATTTATCACATTCACACATATTGGTGCACTTAAAATCTGAATAATCAAGGTTTTGTTTGTTAGGAGCTTTATTTGAAAAAGTTGAAAGCAGAGATAGTCGGTGGAGACAGCCGTCAACTAACCCAGAGTCTGTTTTAGGATTTGTTTTCAGATTTCAATGTTTGCCTACAAATCACTTAATGGGTTAGTACCAACCTATCTGTCTGACCTCTTACAAGGTCAGACAGACCTCTTCAGGTCCCATCAAAGTCACTCAGATCCGCTGACCAGTTGCTTCTGGTCATCCCCAGGTCAAGGTTGAAGCAGAGGAGAGATCGTGCCTTTGCGGTTGCAGCCCCAAAACTCTGGAACGAGTTGCCTCTGTATGTTAGGCCACTTCCTGTTTTTAAATTGCGTATTAAAACACATATTTACGTCTTGGCTTTTAATTCAATGTTATGATTGTTCTTCCCTGTCTTTTATCTGTAAAACTGCTCCTTGTGTTTTATGGTGTAGAACTTTCTTTTGTTTTGTTTGTTCTTGGGTTTTGGGATATTTTTAATGTACAGAACTATGGTCAACTGTTGTTGTTCTTTAATGTGACACTCCGAGCCTACTGAACTGCCCGTCCAACTACTCTTGCTTTGAGATACCAGCTGCCTATTCAGACTTATTGTTACAACATCCTACTCTACGCAAAAATAAGGTTATTAACCTTCCGGGAAAACACGTCAACCCGAATGCCTACATTCATCTTATGAGACCACTGGGAGATTTGTCAGTTACAGTTGAAATATTCTACATATTTTTCAGTTCAAAGAAAGAGCTAAAAAAAGACATCATTAATGCAGGCTACATCCTTTCTTTCTGCAACCATTAAACTATAGCTCTGGATTCTCTTTCTCCACCTGCAAAGAAACATGACTTATTATATTTATTGATTTCTTTGGGCTTTTTTCTCATAATAAATACAAACAAGGTCATGGTAAAAGTCACCTGCTCTATTGATACAGCCTAAACATCGGGATGCTGCAGGGAAATTTGATTGTGTTTGTGAAAGAAAAATCCCTAATAACATCTTACTGGCATATCCTCCCTCTGAGATTTTGCAGCTGTATTATAGAAGATTAAATGGGCGTGTATTTTGGCATGTGTCCTTGCTTTGTGCTTTGTTTATGTGGCCAATTGTGTGTGTGTGTGCGCACCCTTGATCCGAGCCTATTAATATAGTTTTTACCTCTATTGAGCAGTGACTGTAATGTGTTTGTTTATCAACAAATTTATTTGTATGTTTCAGTTCTGACGTGGTTGCCATAGGCCACAGTGCTTAAATAGACCCGGAAATACCACACTAGAATGTGAGTGTTTGAGTGTATGTATACCTGAAAAGTAGGCTTATATTTTGTGTGTGTGTGTGTGTGTGTGTGTGTGTGTGTGTGTGTGCGTGTGTTGGTGTGTAACCGTAACACTGCATTAAATTTTGTTGTGGATTTTGTTGATAGTAATTGTGTAGTGCATGCTTCTGTGTTGTTGGGTCTGTTGTCTCCCACAAGGCTCCATGGTTGGACGTGTGAGCGGGTACTCCCAACCTTCTTTGTTTGAGGATTTCTTTTTCCACCACCCAAACATGTCACTGTCTCGCAAATTTTGGATCCTCTGATGTTAAAAATGAAGTTGCTCTCTATACTGCCACATGGCCCTGAACGGATCTGCTGAGTGAACTCATTCGGTTACTTTGATTTTTCGCTGTATTACATTTCTACTAAATACTGGGCGTAAGTTGAAACCATGATGAAACTCAAAATGCTACTGTGGTTCACACTTTTAACCATGTGTCCTCTGTCGCCACCACTAACCGAGTGAGATACTCAACAGTTGATCTACTGTCTTCGGTCACACTATGAACCTCCAAGAGATCTTCAACTCCATCTTGACATTCTACTCCGGCGACCAAGATACATTCACTGTTGATCTTGGGGTAACCCCAGTTCTGGTGGTAGCAGTTAGAAGTTAAAACCAAGTAAGGACCAGTTGGTGCAACCAGCCCCATAAGCTTAACATCATTCCATCAACAAGGTCTTAAAAGTCATCTGACTTAATTTTAGCAAGATCTGAATGACCTGCTAGAAGTTTTGGTTTGTGAACGACCAATTCTACCTCCTAAGCCTCGCCCACCAACAATGAATTATGTAGATGCATTCAGGTCAAGACTCTCATCAGAAAAGTGAAGTTCAGTACAGATTTAGCCATGTACAGGGCAGCTATAAAGTACTTCCTCTATCTGAATTGCTGTTCAACTAAAAATAAAAACCTTCAAAATCTAACATTATTAAAGTTTTAAGATTAGGCCTACATAATTGGAAGTCTGTCGGATTAATTTCCTAGGACAGGGCTCTTCAACCTTTACTATCAAAAGAGACATTTTTGGCCATTCTCCCACCAAATAAAATTAATCTGGAGCTGCGAAACCTATTTGACCCTTATAATGAAGTTAACAAAGCCTATAAAGCTTTATATATGTTATATTATATATAAAAGAGTTTGTTGTATTTATGAAATTATAGAACAAAAAGAAAACTGTTGACATTTTATTGCTTTTTTGAACTGTTATGACAAAGGAAAACACAAAATTCTTATGAAGAGGAGAGAAAAAAAAACACTGGCATGTGTTGGCCTACTCTGAAATAAAACAGAACTATGCAGTTGCATAAGCCAGGTGCAGAGAGAGTGTATATGGCCGGAGGCATAAGAGGCTTTACCCCCATGTTGGGCATGTTATCATGTTAGGGTTAGGGTTAGGGAGGGTCTGCCAGCTCCCTGAATAAAGTCACTAGAAGTGGAAATGCCTGGGTGCTGATCATTGATATACGAAGATATCACACTGCCGATGCGGCCACTGTCTCTCGCCTTGCCAACAGTCTACTACCTACGTGAAAATCCAACCTGGCAACTCCAGGCTCCCTAAGAGCTGTCAGTCAAAGTCCAGAGGCTCCGCCCCCAAAGTGTTTGACACTTTCTCCGCGAGCGTACAAAGCGCTCAACGAGCAGCGGAGTGTAAGATGTGCAGCGCGAGCGCAGATATAACCCTCAAGCAGCGGAGCTGCTTTTCCCGCGAGCGACAGCAGACCCTCTTGAGCCTCAAGGGATTTAAATCTGCGCGCGATGGTTAAT